>NC_056631.2:8741822-9006822 GCF_002870075.4 Lactuca sativa
CCTATATTTCTTGAGGTGATAAACTGATAACCTCAATAGTTCCCTATGCAATTACTTAGTTTATATTAATTATATATAACCTAATATCGAATGGACAGTTAAATGGGTGTATCTGCCCTAAGCTCACAACCAAACAAGGAACAAGAAGTAAGGCGAAAGTCACACATTTCACTGTCAATCGGATATTACTTATGTATAACTCTGATGTAAAAACTAAGGAACTATAGAATTAACCACTAAATGTCCTTTATGTTATAGTAGTTTACAGAGAGTGAATGACTAATTTTCAATTGTAAAAGTAGTTTAATCCCATAAATCGTTTCATTTGTAAAAGTAGTTTAATCCCATAAATCATTTCATTTGTAAAAGTAGTTTAATCCCATCAACCGTTTCATTTGTAAAAGTAGTTTAATCCCATAAACCATTTCATTTGTAAAAGTAGTTTAATCCCATAAACCGTTTCATTTGTAAAAGTAGTTTAATCCCATAAACCATTTCATTTGTAAAAGTATTCTTAGTTATATCTGTTCTACAGTAAAACATTAGTATTAATCCTGGAAAATATTATATTATCCATAATACTGCTTTGTGGTTTTAAATGTTCCAAAACCAGAAGTACAAGTATATTTGCCATACTTGATTTCATGATATGTAGTTTTTACTGTAAGTAAAAACTAACAAAAGGTATATTTGGTCAGGATGTAATTATCATTTCTTACTGTTTTAAGAGAAGTATATTACTAAGTAATTTACTTGTTGTTTTATCCATGTGAGTTCTATTAACCATACTAATATGAATGATGTGCCTGATGCGACGTTCTTCAGGCGCTGGAAACGATATGACATTTGACACCCTAGGCCTGCCGGCCAAACTGTAGCGAACAGTGTCATTGAAAGGTAAAGGATTGAATCCTTTTAATGAAATAAAGTTTTTGATCGGAATATGAATCAAACCGAAAGACCCTTTAACTATTAAGGGGGTTAATAGAACGAATCACACTTTTACCACTAAACTATACCCGCTACAGTGCAAATTATTATATATAAATGGACCTTTTGTCGAGGCGCTTCTGTCTATGTGTAGATGGACTTCTTATACTTATATAAGAAGTAGGTATATATCTTGTTATATAGATATATTTTACCTAGATAGTAAAATGACCCGTTTAGGAATTCCATGAACCAAGCCCTTTTCTTTTAACTCAGTGGTAGAGTAATGACATGGTAAGGCGTAAGCCCTCGGTACAAATCCGATAAGGGGCTTTGTATTTTTTTCAGTCATAGTATTCATATTTGAAAGAAGAATAGCGATATTATTAATAGTAATAAAAAAAATAGTAATAAAAAAGTAACCAACTGTATAATATTATCGTCTAATGAGTTATAGTATATTAGTTGTTAGAGTATATTAGTTATAGTTATCACGAATAATGATAAGTCATCTGTTGAATCATCAAATCTTCCTATTTTCAATTAGGCCAATGAAATCCATTGTAAAGATTATAGATCAATCAAAGAAAAATAAGTGGACCTGACCCATTAAATCATTACTATATCCGCTATTCTGATATTCAAATTCAATAGAGATGAAATTGGAACAAGTTGACCTTTTATTTATTTTCATTTCTTTGGACTCCGCAAGAATTTGTCGATATTTCCAATTCAATCGTCTTGTTCCTAGATGTTCTATAGGAATAAATTGTCATTTGGTTCCTTCATGGAGAACCTTTTATTCTAAGTCAAAAGATAAGAAAAATTTTCACTATCTTTCTTTGATTACAGGATCAAGATTAATTTATATCTATATAATATTTCTATATTTAGATTTATAGCTATGAGATCGCGGCTTGATAAAAATTTCCATTTCGTTGCATCCAAGATTTTTGTTCTGACAATCGTATGAAGAATGGATGCGAGAAAAAGACTCTCATTCCCAGTTTCCTATTTATTTTATTGAATATTGTTATTGTATTGAGTATTGAAGTGAAGTAAAAAATTGGAAACTCTCTCTTTTCTAACAGAGAAAAAGAAATAGAAAAAGATTAGTAATTTACTATACATAACATAAAAATTAGAAGAATTTAGAAAGAGAGTTCTTTTTCTTAATCTCATGAACAAGATCTAAGAATCCATTTAGTTGATGGAAGAAGAGGGGGGGGGGGGGGGGGGCAGGCCTGAGGATCAACCGGTAGTGGGCGAGGGGGTTGCTTTTTCCTTGAACAGTTCTTTCAAAAAACGAATCTATCTGATTGATGTTAAAGGGAGAACTGCGAGGAGCCAACCCTAGTACGAGAGGACTGGGTTGGGCCAACCTATGGTGTACCGGTTGTTATGCCAATAGCAGCGCCGGGCAGCTAAGTTGGTATGGAAGAACTGCTGCGCCGCGGGAAATCCTTCTCTATACAAGTTCTCGGACGAGGTTTTTGAACAGAACTTCGATAGGCGAGAGGTGTAAGCACCGCGAGGTGTGAAGCGATCTCGTACTAAACGAAAGAACTTTCACTTTCCATAACCAAAATGAAAGAAAGTCAACCTATTCATGCAATTGCGGTCAATCTCGCTACCTCTTTAGTTGCCGCCCCCTACTTGCTCATTCGCAATGACTACCACAAGAAAGTAGCCCCTATCTCTAAAGGGGCTTATGCACTCCACGACTTTCTTATGTTATTATAAGACTGAATTTAGCTTCCAACCCTAGTCAGCAAGCTTCAAAAGTCCTTTCTCCTTTCTTTTCCGAAACTCAAATAGAAAACTCTCCCCATGGGACCGGGGTTTGAGGTTGTCATACCACTTTCATCCGATATCTAGTTTGAATTCTAAGACCCTCTTTATGAATTATAAGGCCCTCTTTATGCTCTCAAAGACCGGCTTTTACAGAACTGAGATTCCATAGGCCGAAACGAAGCCCTTTCAAGGTAGAATTAGGAGTAGAAGCCATGCATTTAGCCCGATTGCTATTCGCCCTTTTTAGCACTAGACTGACATTCTCATTTCGCTTGTTCAGTTCAACGAAAGCCGGTACTAATCAAGCACAGTTTAGCCCTATGATTGAATTGCGATAGTTGGATTCCCTCTTCCTATAGCTATGACTGGCAACCCCTATAAGTCAGTTTTTACTCCCTCTTTGAAGGTCGAGCCTATATAAAAGTCAATATGGTCTAGCTAGTTCTCACTTCTCCCCCTATAGTTATAGCAGTCCTGGGGATTGAAAAGATCGAGGGTAATTTCTGAGTCTTGATGGACCTTTCTTATTATAGGCCAAAGGAATAGCTAAGGACTTCTTCCCTCATTCTCATCAAATTGGGGTAGCTCAGGAACTCTAGAATCTCTCAGGAGTTGAATAAACTCTTTTATGCTAGTGGAATTGGGAAGCATGATAAGTCCGTACTCCACATTCTAGCTTCATCCTTGGTTTTCAAAGAAAGGAAACTTCAAAGACTGACAGAAGATAAAGGTAAGATAATTCTTTCTGGCCTTAACTGAAAGCGGGGGAGGCCCAGGTCTACATACAAGTCTTGGATCAATAGAATCCTCCGGGAAAGAATATCGGGATTAGTCTCCTTGCCATTGCTACTGTGGGATTGTCAATCCCATATAGATCTATACACAAATTCACGCCCTCCCTATAGGAGATTCTGATTAATAAGTCAGGACTTAAGGTCGTACTTAGATAAGTACACCATGAAGAGTCTCACAAATTTATTATTTCAACGAGACTTTTGATGTATTATTACCCCGTGATTGCTAACCCTGGTATGTTGTATTTGTACCCCTGTTAATGCAAACCCGGTATGATGTATTATTACCTCGTGATTGCTAACCCTGGTACATTGTATTGTACCTTTGTTAATGCAAACCCGATATGATGTATTATTACCCCGTGATTGCTAACCCTGGTACGTTGTATTTGTACCCCTGTTGATGCAAACCCGGTATGATGTATTATTACCCCCTGATTGCAAACCCTAGTATGTTGTATTGTACCTTTGTTAATGCAAACCCGTTATGATGTATTATTATCCCATGATTTCTAACCCTGGTACGTTATATTGTACCTTTGTTAATGCAAACCCGGTATGATGTATTATTACCTCTTTAATATGTTATCCATATATTAAAAGTATTATACATATCCTAGTATAGATAAATGAATTTTGATAATTTCCTTGAAAAGTATAGAATCGTGAATCATACTTGTATATTTAGTTTTGAATCATAAATTATACCTATTATAATTTATATGTTCTATCTAATTAACATGATTTCTCATGGATGAACACCTTTGCTCAGCATGATACAAAGGTAATGATACCGAATGAAGTAACCTTTTATATTCATATATGTATAATATATATATATATATATATATATATATATATATATATATATATATATATATATATATATATATATATATATATATATACATATAATTAAGAAGGAAACGACCTTCGGACAAATACCACCGCCTTAATTCCACATCCAAACAAGGAAAAGGAAATAAGATAATTCATTAGTCCTAAGCCCCTCAAATCTTATTTATATATTTATACATATATAAACATGATTTTGGCAATTATAATTTGAATAGTTTATAAAAACTTTTTCAAATAATTTAACGGAGTTTACATGACTATAAAGATTTAACATGACTTTAAGTCATTTTGGAAGTATTTGGTAATACCTAAAAACATAAGGAAACCCTTTGTGTGATTATTATCACATACAATTATTAACACGATTTATATTGTGTTAAACTTGTATTCCCCCCTAAAAAGAATTTAAAAACCATTAAAAAGGTAAATTATAGGGGTATGAACTCACTTGATAAGTGGTGATTTGGGCAGCGTTTCGTTTCTATAGACGATCTTTCTCGAAGAAACCGCGAGTTTTTTAGTAAAAAATGGGCTTTATGCAGGCAACTCTTCAATTGAAAAGAGGTTAGATTCTCGAGAATTTTGGGGCTTCAGGGCTTGCTTCGAGTGTTAAATATGATATTGGGGCTTCGGGGGGTTGTTAGGAAGTTTAAAGGGGTGAAAAATGTGAAAAGGGTGAAATTTGGGGTAAAAATGAGTTAAGAACCGGAGAGTCTCGCACCCTATATGTAGTCCGCAGCAAGGAGGGTGTGACGCGTGTTCGGACAGATGGCGAGGGAGAAGGCAGGTGGCAGCTTCGCATGCAACGGGGAGGAGGAGTCAGAAGCCACGGTGCAAGGCGCATGTCGGATCAGGAGTGGGCCGAACTTTGGTCCAATCAGGAGGCGCCACGCGCAGCTTCGGTCCAATCAGCAGCAAACACGTGTCTGACACGGGGAGGCCTCGCATGCGAGGTGACGTGGCAGAAGGGTGACCATGCAATTTTTCCCGGTTTTCAACATTTTTCGATTTTTGTGCCAAAACTTGCGAAATTCATAACTTTCGCATATGAACTCCGTTTTTGACGTTATTTATATTCACGCGTAGGTAAAATTATACTCTACGATTTTTGTTTAGACTTTGTCGGCTAATTTTGAATTTATTGTTAATATTGTTATTTTTAACAGATCGGGACAGGAAAATCCATTAAAAATTCATAACTTCTTCATCCGACGTTCGTTTTTGTCTGTCTTTTTACCGTTGTACTACTATTGACGAGACCTTCAATTCTCGTTTAGGTTGTGTCGGCTAAAAACCACTCGATCTTTATTTCGAGTTTTTAGTTGTACACTGCTATACTGAAACTTAGAAAAATCATAACTTCTTCATACAAAGTCAAATTTTGGCGTTCTTTTTATGAAAGTTCACGGTTTAACATAAACTACAACTTTCATTTAGATTGTTAAGGCTAAAAAGCCTTTTATTGAAAATTCAGTTTTTACACTAAACATCGTTTTACCGGTTTTGTCGCAGATCTTCGATTGGTCATAACTTCTTCGTTATAACTCGGATTCCAGTGTTCTTTATATTTTTGGAAACCTTGTTACAATCTCTACCACTTTGTTCATCCCAATTACGATTGTTGATCAATTTATTTTTGACCTAAATTTGACTGGTGTTACATTATCCCCCCGTTAGAGGGAATTTCGTCCCGAAATTAAGTCTAAAGTGATACTCATGGACTAGGGAAAAGATGTGGATATTTTCGTTTCATCTAATCTTCCGTTTCCCAAGTGAATTCAGGTCCCCGGTTTGCAATCCAGCGAACCTTCACTAACGGGATAAGACTTTGCTTGGTTCTTTTGATTTCCCTATCCATGATTTTCATTGGTTCTTCTACAAATGTATACTTTTATTTAACTTGATTTCATCGAGTGAAATAACAAGTGTTTCATCGGGTAGACACCTCTTTAGATTCGATATGTGAAAGGTGGGATGAATGTTATTAAGTTTTTGTGGTAGTTTAAGTTTATAAGCTATAAGACCGGTTCTGGTAAGAATATCGAATGGTGCTATGTACCTTGGAGTTAGTATTCCACGCTTTCTCAAGCATATCTTGCTCTTCCAGGGTGAGACTTTCATATGACAAGGTCATCAGCCTAGAATTCCAAGGGTTTTCTCTTTTTGGTAGTCTCTTGGAATAATTCTGGTCGAGCGAAGGTGTTGTGTGGAAATTTAACCTCTATCTAGTTGCGTGTCACCAACTGTAGTCCAGTGCAGATAGGATCTGCACTTGTGACCATAGAAGGTTTCGAATCGAGCAACTTTAATGCTAGCATGGTAAAGGACTCAACTAATTGGTAAATGGGTATCCCATACTTTACCATAGTCAATCACATATGCTCAGGACTACTCTAGTTCCCATAGATTTCTACAGTGACTGCCTGAACTGGGAGATGATTCTGTTATCTCGATGGAGATAACAGATATTGGAACACCGTGCACTCTGACTAATCTCTCTAACACTCGTTTTAGTTATCTTCTCTATTTGCATGTTTCCTCAAAATTGTAGTAAGCGCGTGGACCTGGCTAATCCGTCGACGATCACCCAAAATGGCATCAAGTCCACCTGTTATCTTGGTAACTTGATTATAAATCCCATTGTAATCTGCTACCACTTCCACTTAGGTATCGCCGGTTGTTGTAATAAGCCTGCGGCTTTTGCTTCGTAGTTCATGATAAGACTCATACTTGGCTCATCCACCATCACCTCGTGTATACAAGTCGTATATAATTTAGATTTCACAAAATGTTCGGATGGGTGACTCTACCCTAGGTCCACAACCAAACAAGAAACAGGAGATAGGGCGGAATTACACATCCTAAATCTTGTTAAGTCTAAATTATACACCACTCTCGTGTATACACTTAGCAGCGATAGATTAACCTAATGAGTTCTTGGTCTTTATTCTTGAACTTGACCTACGGTAGAATGATTTTCCTATGAGATCTATTGGGGGTACTTCGGTGGTTACTGACTTCTAAGACTACTTCGGTGCTTTTCGTTTGAAATTTCCTGTCTACTGAGTAGGCTAGAAGGGTGTGGTACCCTTCGCATGGGTACTTCTGAAGTTTTGGAATGAAAGACAACCTAAGAGTTTGCGTTATGGATTGGAAAATTTTCATCTTATGGTTGATTAAGGAAAAAGTTCTCTTACACAACATAAGAATTTTCACATGGTAAGGGCCAGACCAAACCATGTCGAATGAGAATGTCGGAATTTTCTCGACGAAATAGATATTAAGTCGTTATGAGAGGAATGATTACTAGGATGATGAACCATCATATGCACCTAAATTTTCAACGTTTCCGATTTTATTTTGTTATTACTGTTACGAATCCCCTTTTTGATTCAAAATTGGCGGGTACTACCAATACGAGGATTCTGATAATTTGAAATTATGAACTTTCATGAATGATCCTTACTAGGTCTTTCTATAATCGCTTGGTGTATACAAATCATGTATATTTAAGATTGGTAAGACCTTTGATTGAGCAACCCTGCTTTAAATCCACAACCGAACAAGGACAGGAAATGAGGCTGGATTACTCACTCTAAGTCTACAAAACTTAATTATAAATGACCCTTATGTATACACTAAGTCATCATAGCTTACCTGTTAGGGTTTCAAATTTTATATGAATGCTGTGATTTAATTTGAACGGGAGAGTAATCATAATTATAGATAATTATTGAGGTTTGGGAGCGTACCAAAAATATAGCAGGGTTCTTTGATACCTTCCCATGCATTGGGGTCAAACTCCTCCTGCTCCCCCGTCGTTCTTCTCTGTTGGACAGTCCCTCTTGTAATGTCCTATTTCACCACAAAGGTGACATATTGGAATTAGAATTTCATAGTTATATATGAATTTTAATAGTGAATTACTAGCGACAAATACAATACAAACCTTTTAACACAAAATATAATTAAAAAAATCTTATATTATCATTTTTAATTATCAATAAACTCCTTTTAATTACTAAATTTTGATTGTGGAGATCACATTCTTTTCAAATTACACAACAATTTTCTTTGGAAAAAAAGATTGAACGAGTTGACAAGTTCAAGATTATACTTTTGAGATGGATGCATTTGGACTTGGAATGGTTATTGGGAAGTTAAGTGTGTTAATATATCGGGTTGTGAGCATTACATTGCATGCCCTTCTTAAAGGGTCCAATTTTATGGAAACTCATATTTCTTTATAAAGTTCATGCATGAAAATTGAGTATAGTTTTGGGGTTTAGAAAGATTTGGTATTATTAAAGGATTTTCTTCAAAGCCATCACTTTCTAATTAAAGAATGCAAGAATTCATGCATCTTGCTTACCACTTACCATTTGTTCAAGAATTTTGTCTTCAAAGTACCAAAACCAATGTTTGGTCCCAACCAACATCGTAACCATGGTCATAATATCCGTTAACATTACAAAAGAGTGTTATTGTGACAAATCCAATCAAAGCTTTAACATTAATCATAAAATAATGAAAAAAATCCGACCTAAAATATAATTACAATGAAAACAATAATTTATGAAAATCGAAATATTTTGAAACCGAAGATAATATATATTGGCAGTCTAGTCATTTTCGTAAGTTAATCGCAAGTTATGCAAAGATTGACTTATTATAATGCATAGGGTAAGCACGGGTAACCCATAAATTGTCTATTGTTAGTGTAATTATTTTAAAAAAATCAAAATAATGTAACTTCCCTGACCCTAACCCTGCTTGTGGGACTAGCCACTTAGTAGAGGTTTTGCTTCTTAGATTTAAGGTCTTGAGTTCTAATATAAACGTTGACGATTTTATGATATTAACTTCTAAACAATTACTCGGCTGTTTAAAAAACATAATAATAAATAAATAAATGTAATTTTTATTCTGTATCATGTATGAGTTTTTGTTGTGGGTGCGCATATAACTCATATGTATAAGTACTCGATAAACGTTTAACAAATTATTCATTATGCTTGATATGCAACAAATGACCCATCCTAGGGTTTCGTGTCATTGATATTTGTTTATGCTCTTTACCTCTTTTTGTTTTACCTAAGCTTACTAGGTTAGACCAAAGCTGAATTTGGGATTAAGCTAATGGAATGTTTCAGCTTATTGTGCACGTGAGAGATTGTGTTATGTCCCCTCTAAACATATTTAAGTATATCTTCTAAAGTAAATAATTATAGAAAAAAAAACTGTCTAAACTTCATACTTAATATTTTAATATAGATTATTGATTCTTTGAATGTAGCTTCCTAATTTTCTTTTAACGTGATAAGTGTTAAAACTTTAAAATGATATATGTTTAAAATAATATATTTTTAATAAGTTTCTAATTTTAAAAAATATACTTTTAGAATCAATGTTTACATGCATATGTTTTCATCTTTTATACACATGCCGTTCCGAAAAAAAAAAACCTTATAACCCGTAGTTTCAAACATTATTTTTATTTTGTTTAAAAATTAAACTCAACTATGATTTTCTAAAATAAATGGAAATCCTCCAACAAACCCTCCCATGTAGCCCACTACTCCTCTACTACTTCCCGACTGAAGCTTCCACTAGCATTACAAAAAAGCTATTATGTGTTGTTTAAGACATGTTCCATTCTATCTTAGTTGTCCCAAGATTAAAAAGTGACTATAATAATAATAATAATAATAATAAATCATAGTTATTCGTGTTATTTGGCATTTTGTCACGAATTTATGAGTTTTTTATTATATAGAATAAATGGTGTTACCATAATGCAAATATTTATATGCGTGACAGTTAAGACGTGTCATATTCTATACATATATATTTCATATAATAAAGAAAAGAGCACATTTTAATAAAATTATCAAATGCATAAGACGATATAACATAATTAACATGTCGGTTTTGTATTGTTGGCTTGCATTGAATGGTTAAGACTAATGTCAATAGAATGGTAGTTAAAAATTTGTCATGGCGAAGAAGATGAAACAATAAATCACTATTAGATAATCTATTGTATGTGCAAAAAACAAATGTCATCATCATTTTCATTATCAAAATTAGTCCTAAAAAGTTGCACTAGCAGCGAGTTCAGAAGAGTCTTGCTCCATTTTACTTAAAAAGTTACACTATCAGAGTGTTCAAAACAGTCACTCAATTTTATCCAATTTTTGTCCATATAACAAACCCAACATAAGTTATCATTGTCTTTAACTTTTATTTAATCCAATTTTCGTCCATATAACAAACTCAACATAAGCTATCATTGTCTTTAACTTTTCTTAGACTAACTACAAATGGTTTAAATATTCAAACAAACACGGGTATATATGCATATATAATAAAAATGCTAGTAGACAAAAGAGCCATGATTAAGGCAAAGGTGCATACATATAGTGTTTTGGTTGGTGAATCTGGTTCAGTATTATAAAACATGTGAGACATAAGTATCTCTTGATTTACTATGATATATTATAATTATATATGGATAATCTGGTTAACACTTAGAAATGAAATGATCATTATTTATGAGGTTAATTAACTTGGTTTTGTGAAGAGATACAATGTGTAGGTTAGGAAAACTAAAGTTCTATTTTAGTTTATTGCGTGAGTCACTATCCTCGAAGCTAGAGCTCTAGGAAGAACAAATTTGGAGTGAACGTTCTTTTTATTTACTATTACATTAAAATTATCTACAAGATAGCAAGTGTGGCACCTTATGTTGGGGATTATTAGCATCAAGTACACAAATCATAGGTAACGGAAAAATCAAAACTTGATATACCTAACTACACATGCAACCAAGAATCTATGTTTTACTATTATAGCATCGAACTTTGAAAAACAACAGAGAAAAGATTACTAACCTCATATTCTCTTGTTTATGATTATGTGTGTGCCATTTTGTTACAAGATGAAGGATCCAAAGGAGAACCCCTCTAATGGAATCAGACCCAAATACCAAATAGCAAAAGGAAGAACCCATAAATTAGGGTATATTCGAAAATCACCAACCCTAGGAGAAAGGTTGTGATTTTCAGACTTTGAGAGTAAGTGTAACATCTAGTTTCTGGATGTTTCTTATTTCGGGATTGTGAACCGTAATTTGATCATGTGAAGGCCTTGGGCTTCAAGGAAATAGAGTTTAGACCCTACCAAATGTTGATAATGTTGGTTAAGTGATCTAAACCCATGATTTGTGTTTTGGAGCCAAGGGTAAAATGGGAAAAGTAATGCTTCAAACTTCTTGCACGAATTAATGATTTTAGTTCGGTATGTTTTAAGTTAAAAGCAATTAGATAGGGTTTTGGGGCTTGTCAATACATCTCCATGCATATAAAGATCGCTGAAAACAAAATTGAAACGAAGAAGTTGTGACTGTTTGAAGTTGGAGTGAAATTGGGTGAAAACCCGTTGTCACGAGGTGACAAGAATGTTGTCAGGATGTAAGAGCCGTCACGAGGTGACAAGCAGGTTGTCACGAGGTGCAAACTGTGCAGCCCAAGCCCACGAATTTTTAGGGTTTTCAAGGTATTTAAAGGTAAGGATTCATGTTTTAGGGTATTTTCTTAGCCTCCATCATATCTAGAACCCCTTGGGAGAAACCCTAGCATCCATCTTCAAGATTTAAGCTCCTCCCCTCACCCCTCTCCTCTCTCATTTTTTGAATGCTTTTTATGATATTTTGATGAAGCTTAAAGATCAAGAAGGTTCTTTTGGTTGCAAGGAATGATGTTTCGAGTTTGGATCCATCAAAGGCACTACATTTATGGACTATTATGAGTATAAATGTAGCACCCAAAGTTTTGAAGGCCAAGAAAGGAAAGAAAACCTTAATGTTAAGGGGTGACTCGGCGAGTCCAAGGAGGAACTCGGCGAGTCAGAGCGGGATTCGAGTCGAGGAGTAAGTAACCGACTCGGCGAGTTGGCCAAGGTGACTCGGCGAGTCTGGTCTGTGCGTGGAAAACCCTAAATTCGGGACTTGGAGCCTATATAAACATCTTAATCTCCTTCCTAGGGTTCCTTACTGCCTCTTTAGCCCTGGATACCAAACCCTAGCCGCCATATCCCCTATTTGAGCCTGGGAAGGTGCATTAAAGCTTGGAAAAAGGAAGAAGGAACTTGGAGGAGCAAGAAGGGGCTATAGATCTGGGATTGTGAGTTCATTCTGAGCACTTGGATGTAATAAACTAGTTCCTGGACCCTTTTTGCACCTAGATCTATGTGTGGTTGTTGGGGCTCTTTAGCCATAATGATATTATTTTGAGTTAGAAGCCGGATCTGGAGCTGCTACTTCAGATCCAAGTGTGTTATGGACTGGAGAAGCATAAAGTATTAGCCCTTGAGTCGATTTTGAAGCCCCTTGGCCTTAAACCCTAGTTTATGGTGCTTTTTGCCTAGATCTCCATCTTTACACATAAAGTTTGCAACTTTACGTGGGGAATATGCTTGGGAAGGGTAGATCTACAGTTTGGAGTCCATGCATGACTCAAAAGTCCTCTGCATGTATGTAGATCTGAATGAACTCGGCGAGTCCTTCGAGTGGACTCGGCGAGTAGCATGAAGATGAGGAGGAACTCGACGAGTGGGATGAACGGCTCGTCGAGTCGGTTGATGATGTGCATGAACTCGGCGAGTTGGAGGAACAACTCGGCGAGTTGGATGAAGATTGCGTAGCACTCGGCGAGTCTGTTCTTGGACTTGGCGAGTAAGGTCGCGTAGCCCCAAACCCTTCGAGTTGAGATTCGAATCAGTGAGTCGGGTGGAGACCCAACAAGTTGGTCAGGTCAGGACTCGGAAATCGTTGGACTCGGCGAGTCATGTCGCGAATGGAAGGACCCTAAGTATGTGAACTCGGCGAGTCAGTAAGTGGACTCGACGAGTAGGGTTGACCTGGAAAGGTTGACTTCGACCAAGACTTTGACTTGACCAGAGTTGACTTGGTTGTCTGTCAGGGGTCAGTTTGACTCAGTGTTGTATTGATATTGGTAGCTCGGGGAGCTAGTGGAGCAGCAGTTCGGAGTCAGTGGTCAGGTAGCGGTCAAAGGGATTAGCAGCAGCAGTTCAGCAGTATCAGGTGAGTTTCCCTTTGTATGAATGGGTCTACGGCCACAATGCCAGCCCATGTAGTTATGAGTAGAAGACCCGGGGGTTAGCCCTAGGCACAGTATGCTAGTGTGATATTCGTGACGAGGTCTAATGGTAGAGGGCGGGTGCCCAAGGAATGGTTTATGTGATAGCTTATACTTGTTGTCTATGTGATACTTGTATGTGCCTAGTAGGGAGGTGAGTGTGGGCGAGGTCCCGTATCTCACTAATAGCAGAGTGTGGATGGTGTTCCACATCTCAGTAGCAACAGAGCAGGGGCGAGGCCCAAGTCAGGAAAGGAGTGAGTGTGGGCTGGGCCCGTATCTCACTACCAGTAGGAGCATGGACGGGGTTCCGCGACTCATCAATAGCAAGTCAGGGGCGGGGTCCAGAGATAGGCGAGGCCTTAGGACAAGATCTGCCAGTATGTGTTTAGCTTATGTGAGATGTTTATGTGCTATTATACGTTAGTGGGCGAGGCCCTGTGACAGGCGAGGCCTATGTGAAACAGATCTGTATCCGAGCGGGGCTCGAAGCCAGGCGGGGCCTGGAGCGGCGGGGCCGTTGTAGCAGGCGAGGCTCGAGGTAGGGGGCGAGGCCTAGGATAGCGGGCGCGGCCCAGTATGTGCAGTATGTGGTTATGCATGGTATGTGGTAGGGTGGGTAACTCACTAAGCTTCGTGCTAACGGTTTTCAGTTTTGGTTTCAGGTACTTCCGGTAGCGGATGATGGAGCTCGGGATGATCGCATGGCACACACCATAGTCTAGACAGCCTGGGAATGTTTACTCTGATAACGAATATGTATTTTGGAAACTAATACTTTGTTTATGTTTGAAAACGATGAATTTGCTTAACGTAATGTTTTATTAAAAGAAATTTTTAGTCTTGAATTTTGGAATGTTACAATGAAGTTATAATATTGCTCTTTAGTTCTTTAGATCTCTTCATTTGTGGTTTTTGGCACTTTTGGTCCATTTTATGAGTGATCTCGGAGTTGAGTGGACTCCAACATCTTTTGATCAGTTTAGAATTCTTCTTAGACCATATAGACTACGAAACTTATGATATTTTGCCTTCCCTGTTAGCGATGCAAGTTATCTTGGTCATTTAGGTCATTTTGGTGTATTTAAGTTTAGATCTTGAAAGTTTGAGACATTATTATGGACATAGTTTGAAACTTTATCCATCTAATCATCATGTTGATTCAGATCTGAAGGTTGGACACTTGGACTTAATGAATTTAGTTGAGAAAGATGCAGTGTTGGTCCCTTTAAGACTTAAAGTCTAGATCTTGGTGGTTTGGACCATCATAATGGATAAAGTTGGAAACTTTATCCATTATGAAGCTATTAGAAATCATATATGATGTTTTTAGCTTTGGTCCTTACGGATTAAGCTCTTATTGAAAAAAAGCTTTTTTCATTGGAAACCACAACGTGGCCAAGGAAGGCCCACGACGTGGTGGTCAGACTTATCGCGTCTGTTTATCTGGACGTGACCACAATGTGGCAAAGGAATTGCCACAATGTGGGGGTCATTTGAGTTGACTTTGACCGTTGAATTTTTGACCAATTTGACTTTTGGTCAAACTTGGGTGGAATTAAGCATTTGACTAAGGATTGGTCTATGTTTGGCTATAGGAAGCTTGGTATAGCTATTATGTTGCTGAGGTAGTTGTGGAGTTTCTATTGCGTAGTTCAGGTAGTCTTCTCACTATACTCGTGGGTCAAAGGCACCAATATCAGCCCACTGAATTATGTTATGTAGGATGTTATTTGTCTTTGTGACTCTTGCATGTATGTTTGGGTTGAAATACACACGAAGGTTGGGATCATTATTGTATCATGGATTGAAATACACCCTAGGGCTGGGCCCACTGATGTGTATGTCAAATTAAAGTGTCTAAGCCGGTAACTGAATTGGTATATTCTTGTAATTACAAGCAAAGTCCTTTTTTTGGTTTCCCTCATAATTAGAACTTGATTAGAATGATATTTATAAAGAGAGAATAATTTATTATATTATTATATTATTAATAAACTAATTGGAAATTATGAGGAAATTATTTGTTAATATATTATATGTGATTAATATATTAATTGAAAATAGAAAATTGGTTTGTTAACTTATATGATTGATAAATTAATAAGAAATCAATTATTAATCAGAACCAATCAGGAATTAATTTAGGATTAATTGGAATTAATTAAAGGTGCACGAGGTGAATTGTAATTGTTTATAGTTGAGCAAGAAAAGACAATTCTAGAACCTACCATCAAGGTGGACAGTTTTGGGAACCTTTTTAGGGTTTCTAGAAGCCTCATGATAGTAAATAAGGAAATGATTTGAATTAGGATTAAATCTATTATTTAATTATTCAAATCTTGCTTTGTCCCTAAGTTACCTAAACTATAAATAGGACCCCACGACCTTCAATTTTTGTTCATACTCTTCCTTGGAAGATACTCTGGCTGAAAATGTCCTCTCTCCTCTCTACTCTTGTCTTCTAGTTCTAAGGTTTGAGTGTGAGCCATTAGAGGCATCATACTTTTAATGGCAAGCTTTCCAAGAACTCACTACAATGAGATTGAAGTGGTTTCTTTACTACAAAAAATCAAGAGGTATGTAACTCTACACTTAGTAATTTCGAATTACACTAGGGTTATACTAGGTTTAGTTGTTCGTTGTATGTTGCTATCAAGGTGTATGACATAGATCTTTTATAGGATGCATTTACCCTAATAAGTGTTAATTGTTTTCCACATTGTACTTTTTTGTTTTCTATAAAACCCATCAGTGGTATCAGAGCTTAGGCTTTTCAAACAATGAGTGCGCATGAGATGAATCAAACTAAACTTTTCATCGAAATACTGATCTCATGACGTGAGATTTAGTGCTCATGACGTTAGCATAATTTTTTTCCAGATTTTAGGTAATTATCTTCCTAATATGATTTATGGTGTTATTTTTGGTAATTATCTAGTATTGATTATGTTAGATTTCAAATTTTGAATGACTTGTGTGATAATCCTTAAAATCCTAATTATTTGGAGATATCCTTATTTGATAATTTTTTAATTAGTTATATTAAATTGAATTATCTCTTATGAATTTAATAGTAATGTAATTAAAAGATAATTATAAATTCATAAGATGTTTAAACTAACTAATTAATTATATGATAATCTAGATAATTAATATTTAAACCTCAGACTTTGAAAAAGATTTAAAATACACCTTATATTATATATATATATATATATATATATATATATATATATATATATATATATATATATATATATATATATAAGACAAGCCAATCAAATCATTAGTAGACCTCATTCACGAAACCATACTCTAAGGGGGGGGGGGGGGTATAAGGGTAATAACCTATAAAATTATCGTCGAATGGTGTCCATTCTTACCCACCGCTCCCTTGTATGGTATAGGGTCGTTAGCCGAACGGGTTTGATAGGACATAACCTCTAAAAGTATTATACTATAAAGTAACTAAACCTTTTTAAATATCTCACTCTAGTTACTTTACAAAAAATATGAAATTGTATGCTAATCCATGAAAACACACATCGTAGAGTCGTTAGTGGAGCGTATGTGGTTAACCGATACACTAATGTGGGACTAGAAAAGGAGAAATGATGAAGTAACTCGTGTTTATGATAGTTGATGGAGCATGTGTGGTTAACTTCCATATTAATGATAGATTATAAATCGATTGAGGGTTCTTAAGCGGGTTTGCACGGTTATTTACATCTTAACTATGATCATCGACATCCCAGTCACAATTGGTAAGAGCATAATTGAGATTAAACATGCCATTAATAATTTTCAATGAATATAAAAGATCTAGGAGTTTCATATGATTGAAATTGGTGAGATGACTCTACCTACCTAAAATAGATTCAAATTTGATTACGACATCCCTCTTCAAAGCTCGAATCGTAAATATGGATCTTAGCCTTAATTTAAAATTTGGGTTAATAATTAAGGTTTAAGACCAGTTAACTTGAATTACCTCTTCTCCCAAAATTTTAGATGTTAAATAAATACAATGATGGTCTTCCTCGTTCTTCTGGAAATGTTTTTCCTTTTTCTTGTGAAGATGATATTCCACATTCTGATAAAGGTTAAAAAGTTTTCTCTTCCACCTCTTCCTCCTGTAACTCTCCTAACGACACGTTTTATTCAATTTGAAAGATATGAGACTACTCAAACCCTATTGGCATGTAAACATGAAGATGGAAATTTTATGTGTGTGTACACATTCTGAAAATGAAGTCGTACATTGACACATTGGAAAGGATGGGTATCATATTCCCAAAGAAGCAAACCATTGATTTGGTTCTTCTTTCTCTTCCTGAGTTATATGGTAAGTTTGTTAAGAACTTTCATATGAGGAATCTCGATGTGACCCTAAGTGATCTGACCTATATGTTGATGGTTGCTGAAACAGAAATGTTTAAGAACAGAACTAAAGCAGAAATGCTTGTAAGGTCTAATCCCAAGAGTTCCATGGACGTTGATAATGGTAACATTGATGATTCAGAAAAGATTTTTCCTACCAATGGAAAACGTCAATCTAAGATTAAACCTTTTGATCGTATGGTAAAGAGACAGTTCAATTATGGGATCATTCCATGTGCTAAATCCAAAAGTCCATTTGTTTCTATTGCCAATTGAAGCGACATTGGGTGTGAAGCTGCCCAAAATACCTTGATGATCTTAAAGATTGGGAAGTCATTTTGTGTGACTCTACTTCAGGTACATCCATTATCTAAATCCATAAGTTCCTATTCATAGACTCTTGATACATAATGTGATGATCACATTTTGATGGTATTGCAGGATCTAATAGAAAGAAGGAAGCTTGAGCAAAGTGAGCTAAATTTGATCATGAGAGATGGACATTTGTCGCATGGTTCGATGGTCAGAATTTGGAGATACTTCTAACGATTTATGATATTTTAATAGATTGTTATTTCTCTTAAGGAGATGCCTAGAAACATAGTTTTTCATTTTATGCTTGTAAGGACAAGTTCCAACTTTTCGTTTATTTTCAATAAAAGTGAAATTTTGGTTTATTTGGTTTCCTTATTTTATATTTCCTTACAATGACATTTATGAAAGTATTGGTTATGTTTGTAAGATTAGCAACATTATTTCTGGATTTGATTCATATGGCATTGCTTGTGGTATTGTGATAATTAACTAAGTGAAAAGAATTCTCACACCAACTTCAAATTGGACAAAAACTTGGAGTCGTGCAATTCGAATTGTGTGATGCATGAGAGTCTTGGTCATTGGAACATTATGAATAATTTATTGATCACATGTTTATGTGATGCAAGTGAATGATTAATGGATCTAGTACATGTTGATATGGATTATTCAGATCCACCACAAGGGACGATAAATCTATTCGTCTTAAATTATTGATGTTTCAGTAAATATGCTTGTGTTTATAAGATTAGACATAATTCTAATACTTTTGAAAAGATTCAAGGAGTAACAAAATGAATAAAAGAATCTATTAGGCAAAAAGATAAAAGATTATCCATTCTAAAAAGAAAGGAGAGTACTTTAGTATCATGTTCTATGATCATCTCAATAATTGTTGAATTTTATCACAACTAATCCTCCAAGAACATCTTAGTGCAATTATACGACTAAGAAGAGGAATCAAGCGTTGTTGGAAATGGTTCGATCATAAGATGAGTCATACTTTGTTCCAGTCAAATTTTAGAGGCATGCTCTAGTAACTATTAGTCATATCTTGAAACTCAAATTCAAACTAAGTAGGATAATAATGCCTCGCAATATGTGGAGTAAAAATGTTTTTCATACTCTAAACATATATATAGAATTGGAGTTGTGATGTTTTTGTTAATCTATAAACAAAAGAAAAATTAAGACCTATTCTATGAAGTGTTTTTCTTGTCGAGAATCCAGACGAACTTTTGAATATTTGTTTTAGCTCATCAAGGAATATTCCTTGAGAGAAAAACTCATATGTCAAGAAGTCGGTGGGAGTCATATTGGTCTTGAGAGTTTCAAGAGTCAATCAACAATAAATCTTTTAGTTATCACTAGCACGCGACTAGAGGTTGTAAACCTATTGTGTTTAACTGACATATTTATGTGCACTTCCAGTTGATTTGGTAATGCTTATGAGTTCTATGTTCTATATTTAATTGCAAAAGCAAAAGAGCGTTGGTCAGTGAAAGTATGTTTTTCAATATAGGTGAGCTACTAACAACATGGAAGCACTAGTGGGCCCTTGAGCTTCCAGAAAGCAAGAGATTAAGCATAGCAAAGTTTAGTCCATGAAGGAAACTAAGTATGATTTTGGTTTGTCCTAAACCTTGTCTTATGATTGTAGGCTGGAAATGATAAATTCACAAGGATAGGAATGTATGCACCATAAATCTAAGTAGCAAAGGTTTTGCTCTAACTCATGAAAACGATTATGAGGAAATACTTTCGCTAATAGATTTTAGGATCTGATAAAGATCAATATGGATATTGGTTGTATTAATTGCATTCTCAAATTCACAATATGATTACGTCATCCCTCTTCATATTTTGAATTGTGAGGAATTGCAATGAATTGTTTAGACCTCTAGGAGATATGTTTATCACATATTGAAAGCGTTTAAACACATACACTATCCAGATAAAGTGTATAAGCTTAAGAAGCCTAATTATAGGTTTGACGAACCATCGCGAAATAGAAATTTGCACTTCCATGAGAAAGTCAAAGGATATTGATTTCTAGAAGTCCAGTTGATTTCTGAGTACGTGTCAAAGCTAGAGGGAACATAATTGTTATACTGGTATTGCATGTTGACAATACTACCCATAGGGAACAATGTCTCTAATTTTCAAGTTGCAAAAAAAACTTGGGAACAGTTTCGCTATTAGTAGAATTAAGGGAGAGGGCACTCATACTTCGTTATGAATCTAAAGGTTTATATTGTATAGTTTAACTTAATCAAAGGCATGTATGAATAGCATGTTAAAATGCTTAAACATTGGAGATTCTATATATAGAAATACTATAGCAAGAAATTGAACATATATTGGACCCTTGTAATTATAAGTCGAGTCCCATATGCATCACATATAGGATCGATTACATATGCTTGGAGAGCCTCTCATACCCGGAGAGCCCCTCATACATGGAGAACCTCTCATACCCGCATACCTCTCATACCTGGAGACCCTCTCATACCCGCAAACCTCTCATACCCAGAGACCCTCTCATACCTGCAAACCTCTCATACGCGTAGACCCTCTCCTACCTGAAGACCTTCTCACCTGAAGAAGGCCCTCCTCAGTACACCTCCTTGATAGCCATCAGCCCTTAGTCTGTGGAGCCAAAAGCCACTCATACCTAGAGAGCCTCTCATAACCCGCAAACCTCTCATACTCAGAGAGCCTCTAATACCTAGAGATCATCTCATATCCATAAAGCCTCTAATACACGGAGACCCTCTCATACCCCCAGACCTCTCATACCCGCATAAACTCTCATACTCGCAGACCTCTCATACCTGGAGACTCTCTTATACCCGCAGAACTCTCATACGCAGAGACCCTCTCATACCCGGAGACCTTATCTCCCGAAGACGTCCATCCTTAGTACACCTCCTCGGTATCCATCAACCCTTACTCCGAGGAGCATAAATCCTCTCACACCCGGATAGCCTCTCATACCCGGAGAGCCTCTCACAACCTACAGACCTGACCTAACTTGAGAGCTTCTCGTAACCGGAGAGCATCTCATACCTGGAGAGCCTTTCATACACGAAGACCCTCTCATACCCGCATACCTCTCATACACGGAGACCGTTTTGTACACGCAGACCTCTCATACTCGGAGACCCTCTCATACTCGCAAACCTCTCATACCCGGAGACCCTCTCATACCCGCAAACCTCCCAAACCCTAGAACCTTCTCATACCCATATACCTTCTCACCCTAAGACCCCCCTCCTCAGTACACCTCCTCGGTAGCTATTAGCTCTTACTCTGAGGAGCTAAAAGCTTCTCATACCTGGTGAGCCTCTCATAACCCTCAGACCTCTCATACTCAGAGAGCATCTCATACCCCGAGAGCCTCTCATACCCAGAGAGCCTCACATACACGGAGACCCTCTCACACCTGCAGACCTTCCGTACCCGGAGACCCTCTCATACCTGCAGACCTCTCATACCTGGAGAGCCTCTCATACCCAGCGAGCCTCTTATACAGGGATACCCTCTTATACCCGCAAACCTGTCATACACGGAGAACCTCTCATACCCACAGACCTCTCATGCTTGGAGACCCTATCATACCCCACATACCCTCTCATACCCGCAAACCTCTGAAACTGAAGAACCATCTCATAACCGGAGACCTTCTCACCCAAAGTCCCCTCCCCCCCCTTAGTACACCTCCTCGGTAGCCATGATCCCTTACTCCGAGGAGCTAAAAGCCTATCATATCCAGTGAGCCTCTCATAATCAGCAGACCTCTCATACCCAAAGAGCCTCTCATACCTGGAGAGCCTCTCATACCCGGAGAGCCTCTCACACACGGAGACCCTCTCATGCCCGGAGACCTCTCATACCCGGAGACCCTCTCATACCTGCAGACCTTTCATACAAGAGAACCTCTCATACCCGGATACCCTCTCATAATAGAAGACTATCTCACTCGAAGACCCCCCCCCCCCCTCAGTACACATCCTCGGTAGCCATCAGACCTTACTCCGAGGAGCTAAAAGCCTCTCAGACCCTAAGAGCCTCACATAACCCACATACCTCTCATACCCGGAGAGCCTCTCAAACCCGGAGAGCCTCTCATACATAAAGAGCCTCTCATACACAAAGAGCCTCTCATACACGAAGACCCTCCCATACCCGGAGACCTTCTCACCCATGACCCCTTACTAATTACACCTCCACGGTAGCCACCAGCCCTTACTCCAAGGAGCAAAAAGCCTCTCATACTTGGAGATGATGGGTTTTATGCATAAGAAACATTCCTATGTGCTCATACAAACCCTAATGCTTGGATCTAGGTTTCTCTATTGAACATGCTTTGATTCCAAGACTTACAAACCCTAATCTAGCATAAAAATAACAAAAATAACATGTAGAATCAGATCTAGATGTTTACCTCTTCAATTATTGGCTTAGATCTTCATTTCTTCTTCTCTTGAGTTTAGAGTCACAAATGCAACGCCTCTAATGGTTCACAAACCCCACAAACAAGAGAGGCAATATGAGAGAGGGAGAGAGAGGCTAGAAATCGGCCTAGGGTTCTCTTAGAATCAAGGTGTAGCCGAATTCAATGCCCTAGGGGTCATATTTATACTTACAGGTTACTAGGGTTTTAGTCTAAACCCTAATGGACAGCTTAGCTACCAAGCAGCCCAAGGAACCTTCTAGAATAAGGCCTTGGACGAAAATATGATGGATATCCATCATAATTTCGTTCCCCCTTAATCCCATTAGGTTTCCTTAACCCAAAACTCAACTATCATACATTTGATAGTTTATACCCCTTTATTCAATTAATCTCTTTTGATCACCAAATTAATTCCTAATTAATTTATGACCAATACTAATTAAATAAATATGATTTCTCCTTTAATATATTATTCTTATAATATATTAATAAATCATAATACTCTCTCTTTCTCCTTAAATTACATTGTCAAGTTGCTTTGGAGAAGGCAACCCAAAAGGACCAATGCACAACCGGGTCAAGTACATACCAAATATAGTTACGGGCTTAAAAACTATTCCAACAGTCTCCCACTTGGATAAGTCCATTAACTATATATCTCACATATGACTTCAGAAACCGATTAGCAATCGTAGCTCTTATACTTCGCTGTCAACTTTGATCAACTTGTCCTTTAGATAAGGGATCGTATAATCCTTTGTTCTGGATATCATGCTGACAATGCTTATTGTCCAACAGGAGTTCCTTGATTTCCGATTTGTTTGACATAGAATTTAGTTGAACACATCAACTTCATTCTGACCGGGCCCGACACATAAGTCAAACCAAATCATCAAGTGGCCAATATCTCACTTTTATTCTCATAGAATAAAAGGAACATATCAACTTCGACTCATATGCATCTATTATTTACTAATGGATCACACACAATAATGTGTTTTATAACATCAAGTTACTGATGCGTTTACACATTATCAATGCATAACCAACCAACAAACAACAATCATATCTCTAAGTTTTAAGACTATATGATGTTATCCTTTGCGATCACTTAAGGTAAAATACCACGAAGTGATACAACAAACTCGGGTTTATTCCAATGCTCAACTCATATTCATAAGCACTCATGAACTTTGCAGCAAACCTTTGCTATGTCTAAAACCTTTTAGACAATCTACAAACAATTCATGATAGTCTTCATTCATATCTACTTCCAAAATATGACCGACTGTGGACCTTTTTGAATAATCCTATCATTCAGGAAGTCAAAACATGCAAAATGGAAACAATAGATAAATAACCAACACAAGATAGTAGCTTTACTCATAAATAACACATTTTATTTATTCATCGAATGTTAAGTACAATCTATCTATTACACATTTCCTATCTAATCCAAACTTATATCATCCTTCAGCCCGATGCTCCTAGCGTGCTGCAAGTGTTTGAACCTACTCAGTCCCTTCGTAAGGGGATCTGCTGGGTTTTCTTCTGATGATACCCTCTTCACAACGAGGAGTCCCTCTTCTACCTGATGTCTGATAAAATGGTATTTTCTGTCAATATGTCGAGATCTACCATGATCTCTCGGTTCCATGTCAAGGAAACCGCTCCTTCATTATCACAGAAAATTTCCATCGGCTCTTTTATGGATGGCACAACTCCAAGGTCTCCAATGAAGTTCTTCAACCATATAGCCTCCTTTGACGCTTCGCTCGCCGCAATATACTCTGATTCGCACGTTGAATCAGCTACAGTCTCTTGCTTGGAACTTTTCCAAGTCACTGCTCCTCCATTCAGGGTAAAGACCCAGTCCGACTGCGATCAGAAGTTATCCCGATCCGTCTGAAAACTAGCATCACTGTACCCTCGTACCATTAAGTCATCACTCCCACCGAGGACTAGAAACCATTCCTTGGTCCTCCGAAGGTACTTAAGAATATTCTTAACTGCAATCCAATGAGCTCTACCAGGATTCCCTTGATATCTGTTGACCATGCTCAAAGTGAAGGCCACATCAGGGCGAGTACAAGTCATAGCGTACATGATAGAGCCTACTATGGAAGTGTAAGGTACTCGGCTCATATCAGCTATCTTTGCCTCTGTACTCGGGCTCTGAGTCTTACTCAACTTGGTATTGCTTTGGATTGGCAACTCCCCTTTCTTGGAATTTTCCATACTAAAACGCTTTAGTACCTTTTCCAAGTATGTATCCTGACTGAGTCCTATCAGTCTCTTTTCCCTGTTTCTTACTATTCTTATCCCCAGAATATAAGCAGACTTTCCGAGGTCCTTCATAGCGAAACATTTCCCACGCCAGGATTTGACCTCCTGCAAGGTTGGGACATCGTTTCCTATGAGTAGTTTGTCGTCGACATACAATAAGAGGAAGCTCACTATACTCCCACTGGCTTTGACATACACACAAGATTCATCTTCGCTTCGCAGAAATCCAAACTCTTTAACCTTCTCGTCAAAGCAAAGATTACATCTGCGAGATGCTTGTTTCAATCCATAAATGGATTTCTCAAGCTTACATACTCTATTTGGATGCTTCGCATCGACAAAACCCTCTGGCTGATTCATGTAGACATCCTCAGTCAACTTTCCATTAAGGAAAGCGGTTTTCACGTCCATCTGCCATATTTCATAATCATGAAACGCAGCTATTGCGAGCATCACCCTAATAGACTTTATCTTCGCAACTGGTGAGAAGGTTTCATCATAGTCAACTCTGGGAGTTTGAGTAAAGCCCTTCGCAACCAATCGCGCTTAATAAGTATGCACTTTCCCATCCATGTTCGTCTTCTTCTTGAAGATCCACTTGCACCCGACTGTCTTACGACCCAGTACATTATCAACCAAATTGCAAACTTGGTTGTCGTACATGGACTGAATCTCGCTGTCCATCGCCTCTTTCCATTTCGCAGACTTTGGGCCTGCCATGGCTTCCTTATAGCTGCTAGGTTCATTCAAATTTACTAGTGTACTATCACTAATAAATGTATCCCCTTCAGTAGTAATATGAAAACCATAAAACTGGGGTGGAACACTAGCCCTAGTGGAACGTTGAAGAGGTAAGGACTCGTCAACAGGTTCAACAGGAGTTTCCTCCTCAAGTTGAGTGCCAGTGTTAGAGGTTCCTTCATCGTTTTGATCTTGAATCTCTTCAAGTTCAATTTGCCTCCCACTGTCTTCTTGGCTTATCAATTCCCTTTCTCGGAAAACTCCTCTTCTAGCAACGAAGACAACATTGTCACTCGGTCTATAGAAAAGGTAGCCAAAAGACTTCTGCGGATAGCCGATGAAATAACACTTCTCACTACGAGGTTCTAGCTTGTCGTGAGTCTCTCGTCTTACGAAAGCCTCACAACCCCAAACCTTGATATGTTCCAACGAGGGAGCCTTCCATGTCCACATCTCGTGAGGAGTCTTGGAAACCTTCTTGGTGGGAACTAAGTTAAGTATATGGGCGGTAGTCTCTAAGGCATACCCCCAGAAAGCTATTGGTAATGAAGCCCAACTCATCATAGAACGAACCATGTCCAACAAGGTCTGATTACGTATCTCAGCCACACCATTCAATTGTGGTGTCCTCGGAGGCGTAAAATTGCGAAACGATTCCGCATTCTTTTAGATAGTCGTGAAACTCAAGACTTAGGTACTCTCCTCCTCGGTCTGACCGAAGCATCTCGATTTTCCTGCCCAGCTGATTCTCCACTTCATTCTTAAACTCTTTGAACTTTTCAAAAGTTTCCGACTTTTGCTTGATTAAGTAGATATATCCATATCTGCTATAATCATTTGTAAAAGTCACGTAGAAGCGGAAAGCATCCCTTGTGGTGGATCTAAAGGGCCCACATACATCGGTGTGTATGAGATCCAATAAACCCTCACCCCTTTCACAAGTACCAGTAAAGGGTGACTTGGTCATCTTCCCAAGTAAACAAGATTCACACGTGTCATCGTCCCTAAGGTCGAATGACTCCAACACTCCATCCTTTTGGAGTTGGGCTATGCGTTTCTTGTTGACATGGCAAAGGCGACAATGCCACAAGAATGCTTTGTCTAGACTAGTAGACGAATCAATATTCAAAACATTATTTCCTAAATTATCAACAATCATCATAGATTCATAAATCCCATTACAAGGTAATGCATTGAAATAAAAGAAACCATTCAAATAAACGTTAATAGAACCATTACTATTATCAAAAGAATATCTGAAACCTTGTCTAAACAACCTGTGAAATGAAATAATGTTTCTTGCCATATCCGACGAATAACAACAATTTTCTAAATCTATCCCTAACCCATTACTTAACACTAAAGAATAAACACCGACTTTGGTCACAGGCGACGATCTTCTGTTTCCCATAATCAGGTTCATCTTCCCATGTTCCATCTCCCTACTTCTTTTTAGGCCCTACATATCAGAACAAATGTGGTAACCACACCCTGTATCAAGAACCCATGAAGTAGCAAATGATGAGTTATTAGATTTAATAGAATACATACCTGCAAAGGTGGGCTTAATCTTCCCATCTCTTATGTCCTGCAAATATTGTGGGCAGCTTCGCTTCCAGTGGCCCTTTTGGTGGCAATAGAAGCACTCTGCTTCTTTATGATCGGAAGAGGGCTTAGCAGGGCCAGCTTTGGTCCCACTTGAGGAAGAACCATCACGGGGTTTCCCCTTATGGTGGATCTGACATGGAGCCTTCCTCTTTTTGCCCTTTCCTTGACCTATCACCATCACAGGAGCGGCCACAGCAGGGGACGGTGCAACGGATTTGTCTTTGAGGTTGCTCTCAGCAGTCCTCAAGAGTCCTTGGAGCTTACTCAAGGAGACCTTTTCTTTGTTCATATGTTAGGTCATTCTAAACTGATTGTAGCAGGAGGGAAAGGAGTGGAGGATTATGTCGATAGCCAAATCCTCATCAAACTTAACATTAAGTTTGAGAAGACGATCAACATACCTCTGCATTTTCTGCAAATGAGAGGTTAGGGATTCTCCACTCCCCATCTTAGCGGTGATCATGTTAGTAATGATCTCATAGCACTCTTGCATCGCGCTCTGGTGATACCTGTACAGCAAATCCTGATGCATTTCATATGGATACATGTCCTCATAGGACTTTTGGAGTTCGAGGTTCATGGTGGCGAGCATGATGCAGTGAACTTTTGTGGCATCACGTTCATGGGCCTCAAAGGCGGCCAATTCCTCAGGAGTAGCAACATTTGGGATGATCTTCTCAAGCTTTTCATCGAGGACATATTCTTTGTCCTCGTAGCGTGTGATCATGAGAATATACCTCATCCACTCGTTGAAGTTTGAACCATCAAATGTCACTTTCTGACACAAGTCGCCGAGTCCAGATACTGACTCGCCGAGTTGAGTCGGGCAGAGGCCAAAAACTCTATTTTCAGCAAATAAAGCAGTTAAGCACCATATACAACTGAAACCAATCAAAGCTCTGATACCACTGATGCGTTTTATGCATAAGAAACATTCCTATGTGCTCATACAAACCCTAATGCTTGGATCTAGGTTTCTCTATTGAACATGCTTTGATTCCAAGACTTACAAACCCTAATCTAGCATACAAATAACAAAAATAACATGTAGAATCAGATCTAGATGTTTACCTCTTCAATTATTGGCTTAGATCTTCTTTTCTTCTTCTCTTGAGCTTAGAGTCACAAATGCAACTCCTCTAATGGTTCACAAACCCCACAAACAAGAGAGGCAATATGAGAGAGGGAGAGAGAGAGGCTACAAATCGGCCTAGGGTTCTCTTAGAATCAAGGTGTAGCCGAATTCAATGCCCTAGGGGTCATATTTATACTTACAGGTTACTTGGGTTTCAGTCTAAACCCTAATGGACAGCTTAGCCACCAAGCAGCCCAAGGAACCTTCTGGAATAAGGCCTTGGACGAAAGTATGATGGATATCCATCATAATTTCGTTCCCCCTTAAGCCCATTAGGTTTTCTTAACCCAAAACTCAACTATCATACATTTGACAGTTTATACCCCTTTATTCAATTAATCTCTTTTGATCACCAAATTAATTCCTAATTAATTTATGACCAATACTAATTAGATAAATATGATTTCTCCTTTAATATATTATTCTTATAATATATTAATAAATCATAATACTCTATCTTTCTCCTTAAATTACCTTGTCAAGTTGCTTTGGAGAAGGTAACCCAAAAGGACCATGCACAACCGGGTCAAGTACATACCAAATATAGTTATGGGCTTAGACACTATTCCAACAGAAGATCCTCTCATACCCGGAGAGCCTCTCATACCCCGGGAGCCTCTCATAACCCGCATACCTCTCATACCCGAAGAGCCTCTCATACCTGGAGAACCTCTCATACCTAGAGAGCCTCTCATACACAAAGGGCCTCTCATACACAGAGACCCTCTAATACCCATAGACCTGTTATACCCGAAGACCCTATCATACCTTCAAACCTCTCAAACTAGGAGACTGTCTCATACCTGGAGACCTTCTCACCCGAAGACGACCTTCCTCAATACACGCCCTACATATCCTTCATCTCTTACTTCGAGGAGTTAAAAGCCTCTAATACCGGGAAAGCTTCTCATAACCCACAGACCTCTCATACCCGGAGAGCCTCTCATACCTGGAGAGCCTCTTATACACGGAAAGCCTCTTATACATGGAGAACCTCTTATACCCACATACCTCTCATACACGGAGACCTTCTCATACAAGCAGAGTTGTCATACCCACAGACCCTCTCATACCCGCATACCTCTTATACCCGGAGACCCTCTCATACCCAAGAACCCTCTCATAAACAGAGACCTTCTCACCTGATGACCCTCTCCTAGTACACCTCCTCGGTAGCCATCGGCCCTTACTCCGAGGAGCTAAAAGCCTCTCATAGCTAGAGAGCGTCTCATAACCCGCAGACCTCTCATGCCCGGTAAGCATCTAATACCTATAGAGCATCTCATACCCAGAGAGCCTATCATACCCGCATACCTCTCATACCCGGAGAGCCTCTCATACCTTTGGACCTCTAATACCCAGAGAGCCTATCATACCTGGAGAGCCTCTCATACCCTGAGAGCCTCTCATACACGGATACCCTCTCATACCCGCAGACTTCTCATACATGGAGACTCTCTCATACCGACATACCTCTCATACCCGAAGACACTCTCACGGAGACCCTCTCATACCCGCAGACTTCTCATACATGGAGACCCTTTCATACCCAGAGACACTCTCATACCCACAAACCTCTCATACCCAAGAACCCTCTCATAAGTGGATACATCCTGACCCGAAGACCCCCTCCTCAGTAGCCATCATTTGTTACTTCGAGGAGCTAAAAGCCTCTCATATCTGGAGAGCCTCTCATAACCCGCATACCTCTCATACCTCTCATACCTAGAGAGCATCTCATACTTGGTGAGCCTCTCATACCCGTAGAGCCTCTCATACACGGAGACCCTCTCATAACCGCAAACCTCTCATATTCATAGAGCCTCTCATACCTGGAGAAGCTCTCATACCCAGAGAGCTCCTCATACACGGAGACCCTCTCATACCCACAGATCTCTCATACACAGAGACCTTCTCATACCCGCAGACCCTCTTATGCCTGCATACCACTTATACCCACAAACCTCTCAAACCCAAGAACCATATCATACCTGAAGAGCTTTTCACCCAAATACCCCCCTCCTCAGTACACCTCCTCGGTATCCATCATTACTTACTCCGGGGAGCTAAAAGCCTCTCATACCCGAAGAGCCTCTCATAATCTGCAGACCTCTCATACCCGGAGAGCCATTCATACCTGGAGAGCATCTTATACCCGGAGAGCCTCTCATACACGGAGACCCTCTCATACTCGCAGACTTCTCTTACCTGGAGACCCTCTAATACCCGCTGACCTCTTATACCGGAGAGCCTGTCACACCTGCAAACCTCTCATACCTGGAGATCCTCTCATAACTGAAGAACTTATCGCCCAAAGAACCCCCTCCTCAGTACACCTCCTTATTAGCTATCAGTCCTTACTCCAAGGAGCTAAAAGCCTCACATACCCGAAGAGCCTTTTGATAACCCACAGACCTTTCATACCCGGAGAGCCTCTCATACACGAATACCTTCTCATACCCAAAAACTTCTCATACATGTAGAACCTCTCATACCCGGAGACACTCTCATACCCACAAACGTATGATACCCAAGAACCCTCTCATACCCAGAGACATCTTGACCCGAAGACCCCTTCCTCAGTACACCCCCTCGGTAGCCATCAGCCATTACTCCGAGGAGCTAAAAGCCTCTCATAGTTAAAGAGCCTCTCATAACCCGCTTACCTCTCATACCCGGAGAGAATCTCATACCTGGCGATCCTCTCATACCCGTAGAGCCTTTCATACATCGAGACCCTCTCATACCCGCAAACCTCTTGTACCTAGAGACCCTCTCATACCTGCAGATCTCTCATATTTGTAGAACCTCTCATACCTGGAGAGCCTCTCATACCCAGCGAGCCTCTCATACACGGAGACCCTCTCATACCCACAGACCTATCATACACGGAGACCCTCTTATACCCGTAGACCTCTGATACCCGGAGACCCTTTCATACCCGCAAACCTCTTAAACCCAAGAACCATCTCATACCTGGAGACCTTCTCACCTAAAGACCCCCTCCTCAATACACCTCCTCAGTAACCATCATTACTTACTCTGATGAGCTAAAAGCCTCTCATACCTGGAGAGCCTCTTATAATCTCAAGACCTCTCATACCCGGAGAGCCATTCATATCTGGAGATCCTCTCATACCCGAAGAGCCTCTCATTCACGAAGACCCTCTCATACCTGCAGACTTCTCTTACTCGAAGACCCTCTAATACCCACAAACGTCTCATACCCGGAGATCCTCATATACCTGCAAACCTCTCATTCCCAGAGACCCTCTCATAACTTAAGACCTTCTCACCGAAAGAACCCCCTCCTCGGTACACCTCCTCGTTAGCCATCAGTCCTTACTCCGAGTAGGTGAAACCTCACATAGCCCGAGAGCCTTTCATAACCCGCAAACCTTTCATACCTGGGGAGCCTCTCATACCTGGAGAGCCTTTCATACACGGAGACCCTCTCATACCTGCAGACCTCTCATACTCGCAAACCTCTCATACCCAAGAACCCTCTCATACCCAGATACATTCTCAACCGTATACCCCCTCCTCATTAAACTTTCATGGTATCCATCAACCCTTACTCCGAGGAGCAAAAAGCCTCTCATACCCGGAGAGCATCTCATACCTCGAAAGCCTCTCATACCCAGAGAGCCTCACATACACGGAGACCCTCTCATACCCGCATACCTCTCATACACGGAGACACTCTCATACTCACATACCTCTCATACCCGGAGAAACTCTCATACATGTGGAGCTTCTCATATCCAGAGAGTCTCTCATACAGGGACACCCTCTCATACCTGCATACCACTCATACATAGAGAACCTCTCATACCCGCAGACCTCTCATGCCCGAAGACCCTCTCGTACTTACAGTCCCTCTCACACCCGCAAACCTCTCAAACCCAAGAACCATCTCATACCCGGAGACTATCTAACCCAAACTCCCCCCTCCTCAGTTCACCTCCTTAGTACCCATCAGCCCTTACTCCGAGGAACTAAAATCCTCTTAAATCCGGTGAGCCTCTCATAATTCATAGACCTCTCAAACCTGGAGAGCCTCTCATAGACGGAGACCCTCTCATACCCGGAGACCTCTCGTACCCGGAGACCCTCTCATACCCGCAGACCTATCATACCTGCAAACCTCTCATACACGGAGACACTCTAATAATAGAAGACCTTCTCACCTGAAGACCCCCTCCTCAATACACCTCCTTATTAGGCATCCGTCCTTACTCCAAGGAGCTAAAATCCTCTCATACCCGAAGAGCCTCTCATAACCCACAGACATCTCATACTCGGAAAGCCTCTCATACCTGGAGAGCCTCTCATACACGGAGACACTCTCATACCCGTAGACCTTTCATACCCGGAGACCTTCTCATACTCATAAACCTCTCATACCCAAGAACCCTCTTATACATGGAGACCTTCTCACCTGAACACCCCCTCCTCATTACACCTCCACGGTAGCCATCAACCCTTACTCCAAGGAGCTAAAAGCCTTTCATACTCAGAGGTCCTCTCATACCTTTCGAGCCACTTATAACCCGCATACCTCTCATAACCGGAGAGCCTATTATACCTGGAGAGTCTCTCATACATGGAAAACCTCTCATACACGCAGACCCTCTCATACGCCTAAACCTATCATACCCGAAGACCCTATCATACCTGTAAACCTCTCATACTCGGACAACCTCTCATACCCGGAGGCCTTCTTACCCGAAGACGACCCACCTCAGTACAACTCCTAGGTAGCCATCATCCGTTACTCCGAGGAGCCAAAAGACTCTTATACCTGGAGAGCATCTCATAATTCGCAGACCTCTCATACCCGGAGAGCAATTTATACATGGAGAGCCTTTCATACTCAGAGAGCCACTAATACACGGAGACCCTCTCATACCTGCAGACCTCTCATACCCAGACACCCACTAATACTCGCATACCTCTCATACCCGGAGAGCCTCTGATACCTACAACCCTCTCAGACCTGGATACCCTCTCATAACCAAAGACTTTCTCGCCCGAAGACCCCCCCTCCTCGGTACACCTCCTCGGTAGCCATCAGTCCGTACTCCGAGGAGCTAAAATCCTCTCATACCCAGAGAGACTTTCATAACCCGCGTACCTCTCATACACGAAGAGCCTCTCATACCTTGAGAGCCTCTAATACACGGAGACCCTCTCATACCCGCAAATCTCTCATACCCGGAGACCCTCTCATACTCGCAAACCTCTCATACCTAGAGAGCTTCCTACCCGAAGACCCCGTTCCTCATTACATCTCCACGGTAGCCATCAACTCTTACTCTGAGGAGCTAAAAGCCTCTCATACCTGGAAATCCTCTCATACCCTAAGAGCCTCTCATACCCAGAGAGCCTCTCATAACCCGCAGACATCTCATACCTAGAGAGCCTCTCATACCCGAAGAGCGTCTCATACCCAGAGAACCTCTCATAAGTGGAGAGCCTCTCATACACGTAGAGCCTCTCATACACAAAGACCCTCTCATACCCGTATACCTCTTATACCTATAGACCCTCTGATACCTGCGTACCTCTCATACTTGGAGACACTCTCATACCCTGAGACCTTCTCACCCGAAGACGACCATCCTTAGTACACCTCCTAGGTAGGCATCAACCCTTACTCTGAGGAGCCAAAATCCTCTCATACACGGAGACCCTCTCATACCCGCCGACCTCTCATATACGGAAACCCTCTCATACACACATACCTCTCATACCCGGAGACCCTGTGTAACATTATAAATTTTTAAATAAAATTTCCATTTTTAAAACACATAAGAACTCATGTCACATTTCTCAAAACTGCAATTGTCTCAAATGTCAAACACAAATCCACAAAATAACTGATAGTATCCCAAAATCCTCAAACATAATCTCGAACAGATGTGTACATTCAAGCTGGCGCCTTCCCGCGATCCTGAGAAGTACATGAAACACACAACACACAACACGGTAAGCACGAAGTTTAGTGAGTTCCCCAAAATACCACATAAACAAATAATATGCCTTTAATGGCTATAACTTGGCATGGACCCTACGGTCTCATGCATCTCAGTGAGGACCCTTTGGTCTCACGGCTCGGTGTGGACCCTCCTGTCATGTGTCTGAATGAGGACTCTTCGGTCTCACAGCTCGGGTTGGACTCTATAGTCCTATATCTCAGTGAAATCCCTCAGGTCTCACAACTCGATTTAGACCCTCCGGTCCTCTCTTAGTAAAACACAGAATAATATAGCACATATCACAAAGACAAAATACATAATACCACATAACTCAGTATAAGCACGTATGGCCCTCCGGTCGATAACTCAAAAAGACCCTCCGGTCTACTGCTCAGGTAAGTATAGTGAGAAGACTCACCTCGGAAGTAAGCAAGTAGATCTAGCAGCCCACGAACAGTCTAGATTCCGCCTACATAATTGTAACGCCCGTAGATCAGGGCTAGTCAATTTAGAGACAATAAGCGTAAAAAGTGACTTTTTGAAGGAAGATTATCTAGAAGGATTAATCTTAACCAAGTTGTAGTATATGTCACAAGGTTTCCGTGCATATAAAGAACGCCAAAATCCGAGTTATAACGAAGAAGTTATGACCTGTCGAAGTTTCGCGACAGAACCGGCACGACACAGCGCGACGTAAAAAGTGAATTTACGTTGGAGCGATATTTAGCCTTAGCGATCTAAACGAGAATCGAAGATCCTGTTGTTAGTAGCGAAACGACGAAAAGTTAGGCGAGAACGGACGTCAAACGAAGAAGTTATGAATTTATAACGAAGTTTTTCTGTCGCGGCCTATTAAAAATAAATAATAAAAATAAAGTCGAAATTAGCCGACGGAGTCTAAACGAAAGTTGTAGAGCGTAGTCTCACCTTCGCGTGGATATAAAGAACGTCGAAAACGGAGTTCGTATGAAGAAGATATGAATTTCCGAAGTTTATTAAATAAATTTTATTTATTTTTAATCTTTTAATCGGAAGCATTATCCTAAGGAGTCACCGGTCTGATCCGAGGTACGCGTCGCGTACTCCGAAGGTGTCGACATTGCAGCAAGTGGCTTCGGATACGTAAGCAGTGACGTTTCTCGGACTAGTACGCCCTGCGTACGTGCGAGACTCAGCCCCTATAAAAGGGTTGCGAGGGCAGCCGAGAGTTTTGTTCATTTCTTCTCTTCTTTCTCCTGTTTTGCATCGTTTTGCGTGCCAGAAATACCCCGAAGCCCCGGTATTATTCTCGAGCCCCGAGGCAAGTCCCGAGATCCCGAAGATCCTGAGAAGTACGGTTCCCGAGTCGAAGCTCTGCCCGCGAGAAGTTCGATTTTTGTAGAGATCTTCCAGATCTGCTGAGGATTTCTACTTCTGCAAGTCGTAGTGTTGTTCGATCATCTTCTGATCAAGTGAGTGTATACAACCTTTCATAAACACGATAATAATACAAGTATGGTTCGAGTGTATTAAGTATATTGTTGTTTATATGTGTGAGTGTGTGGTTACTTTCTTCTAAACGCATAAGTATGAAGTATTTGCTACGAAATACGTGCTAAGTGTTTATATATTGTTGTTTATTTGAGGTATTGGAGGAATGGATGAACTATATAGATTTTTAATGAGTTAAACTATATGTGTATTTTATATCTACGAATATGTTGGGTAGGACATGGGTAGATGAGATCCGTGAGTATGGATCAGATCAAGAGGTTAGTTTTTAGATCCGTGAGTATGGATCAGATCAAGAGCTTAGTTTTTAGATCCGTGAGTAGGGATCAGATCAAGAGGTTAGTTTTAGATCCGTGAGTATGGATCAGGTAAAGAGATAAACTTGCTATTAGTCCGGGAGTATGGATTAAGACTAAGTTAATTGTCCTTAGTCCGGGAGTATGGATTGGGTACAATTATTGATCCGGGAGTATGGATCAGATCAGGATTAGGGTATAGATAATTGTCCTTAGTCCGGGAGTATGGATTGGGTACAATTATTGATCCGGGAGTATGGATCAGATCAGGATTAGGGTATAGATAATTGTCCTTATTCCGGGAGTATGGATTGGGTACAATTATTGATCCGGGAGTATGGATCAGATCAGGAGGTAGTTTTAGATCCGTGAGTATGGATCAGGTAGTTTTAGATCCGTGAGTATGGATCAGGTGAAAAGAATAGTTTTAGATCCATGAGTAGGGATCAGGTAAAGAGGAAAATATTAGATACGAGAGTTTAGATCGTGTCATTGTGAGGATCGATGGGGTGGGTTAAGAGTTGCCTTTATATGGTGAAATTGTGCAAGTTTGAATGTTCTATATTTATAAAAATATGATATAACATTGTGGGATGAAAACCCTATATGCTCACCAGGCTCCCAAGCCTGACCCACTCAGTTTTCTTTGTATCACAGGTATTAATACGAAGACATATTTCATAGAGAGATTTAAAGGAGATATAAATCAATTGTGTAATTAAATGTAAGTTCTGTTTATGCTTATATGTCTGTATCGGAACATGACATCCCGAGGTTTTATTATTAAATGAAAAATACATTCCCTTTGAGAAATGTTTTGATAAGTTATTATCATGTCTTGTTTTGGGAACAAATTCCGCAACCGTTATCTTTAAAAGATTACTCTGATTTTATAAAACAAAGCATAAACAAAATCGGTCTTTTCTGGCCGTGAAAATGGGGATGTCACAATAATGTAATTATCTCTAATAAGCAATTTGTAATAACCACTACGAGATGCTAAGCTAACTCCTCCACTAAATCTCAAAAAGGGTGAAAATACCATTTTACCCCTCCATGGTCTCTTAAGTCCACAGTTGACCAAACCCTAAAATCAACGAAAGTCAATGCTTAAGTCAACAGTCCAAGTTGACTAAACATGTCGAGTGCATCCACATGACTCATCGAGTTCCTCCATTTTTATCGAAAGTATTGGGAAAATCCAACTCAACTCGTCGACTTGTCTCATCAACTCGGCGAGTTACAACGTATCCAGAATGATCAGGGAAAACCCTAACCAACTCATCGAGTCAGCTGTAACACTCGTGTTTCTAGCCTAGGAATTTATATTGAGGTGATAGTCTAGGTTAACCTTTGTAACTCATTTTGAAGAAATTAAAAAGGAATTATGTGAATTCTATGTGTTTTATGCTTAATTATTAGGGTTAAATTAATTAAGAATAAAAATAAGCGTCAAAATTAAAGTGTGAGATAAGCCCGATATCTTTACATAAAGTTGTAGTGGTCGAAACAAGGATTTCGGGGATATAAAGAATACCAAAATCCGAGTTATAACGAAGAAGTTATGACCTGTCGAAGTTTCGCGACAAAACCGACGCGGTGCTGAATGTCGTAAAAAGTGCGTTTTTGATAAACTACTTTTTAGCCTTAGTGATCTAAACAAAATTCTTAGTATTCGTTAAACCGAGAAGTTCGATAAAAAGAACGCCCAAATCTGACTTCGTATGAGGAAGTTATGATTTTTCGAAGTTTCAGCTTAGCAGTAGACAGCTAAAAACTCGAATTTTAGATCGAGCGATTTTTAGCCAACACAACCTAAATGAGAATCGAAGGTCTCGTCATTAGTAGCACAATGGTAAAAAGTCTGACGAAAACGGACGTCGGATGAAGAAGTTATGAATTTTTAAAGGATTTCCTGTCCCGGTCTGTTAAAAATAATAATAATAAAATTAAATTCAAAATTAGCCGACGAAGTCTAAACGGAAGTTGTAGAGCGTAATTTTAGTTGTGCGTGCATATAAAGAACGTCAAAAACGGAGCTCGTATACGAAAGTTATGGATTTTAGAAGTTTTGGTGCGAAGGGAGGTCCAATCCGAGGCTCGCATATGGACCGAACCTCGCACCCCCTAGCTCCGAGCCTCGCACATGGGTAACGACTCTGCGGTCCAATCAGCAAGTGCCACCGAGGCCCTCACACATGCTGACTACCTGCGCACCGGAACCGAGTTCGGACACACGCTTCAGACCAATCATAAGAAGCCAGCAACCCCTTTGCACATGCTGACTACCTGCGAGCCACCCCCTGCGAGACCTCTCAGCCGTCGAATCAGGAGCCTCTCAGCCGTTGGATCAAGACTTCGGACCCTATAAATAGAAGGGTACCTGCGAAGGCTCTTGGTTACTTTTGGAGTTTTTCCATATTTAGCCCCTTCATATTTTCTTCATCTTAGAATCCCCCAAAGCCCCGGTATCGATTATAAGCCCCGGAATACGCCACGAAGTGCCCGAGAAGCCTAGAAAATTTATCTTTTCGGTTTCAAAGCCCGTCCTTTGCAGAGCCCGGTTTCTTAATAAAACTCCCGGTTTTATTAGAAACGATCGTTTTAGGAAACAAATTGCTGCCCGATTATCACCAAATCAAGTGAGTGTATAGTCACTTTCATTTTACACATAGATATGAAGTATTTACCTTATAATACGTGCTATGTGTAAATATATTAATTGTTTATTTGAGGTGACTGTTGAGTTGATGTTTTATACAAGTTTTAAACTGTATAAGTATTTTTATCTACAAATATGTTGGGTAGAACACGGGTAGATAATGATGTGTGATAAAATAAAATTGATGAGAGGCCTCGATGTGTTTTGAGATCCAGTCATCTAGCGGAGTTTGGATGACGACCACGGACATTCTAGACAGTCCAGTGGGAAACATTAGCAGGTCTGCAACCTGTAGGTGTAAATGAACTAAGAGTGTTCATTCGCTATACTCCATCCCCTTCATGGTTGCCTTTAGGACATGTATGGCTGAGGAAACCCCTTTGTAGTAGTGTCCATCCCGATGATATTCTTTAGGCTAGGTCCCTTGTGAAAAGTGTTTAGGGACGTAAAGTGAGGATAACGGGAGCGGGTAATCAGGGTTATTGTTGATTGGTGAACTTAATAAGTTTATTATTATTGTGGGTTGAAAACCCTATATTCTCACCAGGCTCCCAAGCCCGACCCACTCAGCTTTTTATGTTACAGGTAGTGGACCCCGAGCATAGCCGGAGGACGACGAGAGATTTTTGGATTATAGGCCAGTAGTTGTAAATAACCGTTGAAAGGCTTATAATGTCTTGTTTATGCTTTTGATCTGTATCTGAACATGATATCCCGAGGTTTTGATATATATATATATATATATATATATATATATATATATATATATATATATATATATATATATATATATATATGGAAAATATATACCTTCTTAATGAAGGATTTTGATAAACTTTTATCATATGTTGTTTGGGGACCAATTCCGCAACATCTTTTGAAAAGATTTCTCTGAATTTATTTTAAAAAGCATAATTTAAATCGGTCTTTTCTGGCCGAGAAATTAGGTGATGTCACATCAGCTCACCGACTCGTCGAGTCGCTTTAGTCTATTTTCTCATTCAGACGTCTTTAGGTGGAAATGATGTCTCATACTTTGGATCTAATCTTCTAAGGATCACTTATCACGTAAAGCTACAAGCTTTACATTCATGCATGGCATCTAGGGCTCAGAATGCCAAAACAAGCTCCATAAAGGGTTTCATGCATGGAGACTTGCCCAAAGCTTGATAAAGCTTGGATCTTTGGGCTCATGGGATCTCCTTTTGTCCAGATATGGAGTCTCAACTTCATGACAAGATCCAACAACTCAAGAGCCACAAGATACGGGGGGAAAAGGCCTTAAAACTCCCTAGTAGGAGATCTATCAAAAGAAATGCTCAAGGTGGTAGCTTTTTACCTCCAAACTAAAGCTAGCATAGAAAAACACTTGATCCAAAAGCCTCTTCTCATTCCAAGGCTTGATGCTCTTCAATCCTCTTCCAAATATGCACTAGAACACCCAAAGTTAGCTTGTATCTCTCTCTCACAAACAAATACAAACAATTAGGGTTTCTCACAGGGTATCAGGGTGATAAGGGTGGCAGAAATGAAGGCTTATGGTCCTTTATATAAGACACAAACCCTGGAAATTAGGGTTTCCTCACTCAACTCCTTCTCATCGAGTTGGGGCATCCAACTCGTCGAGTTGCTCTGGCATTATAAATGTAAAATAATTAAATATTATACCTGGGAGTCGTGATGTTACAATTCTCCCCCACTAGAATTAGACTTCCCCCTCGAAGTCATCCTCTAGAAACAACTCTGGGTAGTGCTCCCGCATCTCGGACTCTGGCTCCCAAGTACACTCGGATCCCTTCTGATGCTGCCACTGAACCTGAACCAAGGGCACCTCTTTATTCCTCAAGACCTTCACCTTCCTATCCAAGATCGCTATAGGCCTCTCAATGTAGTTCAGGCTCGCATCTACCTAAATGTCCTCTAAAGGGACCAATGCCCTCTCATCGGCTACGCACTTCATTAGCTGAGACGCGTGGAATGTGTTATGAATCTGGCTCAACTCTGCAGGTAGCTCCAACCGATAAGCTACCTTACCAACTCGGGCGATCACTCTGAGAGGATCAATGTATCTAGGGCCTAGCTTTCCCCGTTTCCTGAATCGGATCACCTCTTTCCATGGGGATACCTTCAGGAGGAAAAAATCTCCAACCAGAAACTCTAGCTCTGAACAACACCGGTCGGCGTAACTCTTCTGACGACTCTGGGCTGTCAGTAACCTCTGTCTGACTTGTTGGATATGCTCTATTATCTTGAGCACTATCTCAGTGCCCCCCCATCACTCTTTGCCCTACCTCTCCCCAACAGATGGGAGTCTGCAACCTCCTCCCATATAAGAGCTCAAAGGGAGGCATACCGATACTTAAATGATAGTTGTTGTTGTATGAAAACTTAGCCAAGGGAAAATAAGTGTCCCAACTTCCACCAAAGTCCATAACACATGCACGGAGCATGTCCTCGAGCGTCTGAATCGTCCGCTCGCTTTGCCCGTCTGTCTGTGGGTGATATGCGGTATTTAAGTGCAAGAGGGTACCCACCTCCTCATGAAATTTCTTCCAGAACCTGGAAGTAAAACGCACATATGGATCTGACACTATCGATGTTGTCACTCCATGTCGTGCCACCACCTCTCGCACATAGATCTCAGCCAATTTGTCCATAGAAGAGCTCTCACTGATAGCCAGAAAGTGAGCACTCTTCGTCAATTGGTCTACAATCACCCATATCGCGTCGACACCTCGCGTGGTCCTCGGTAATTTGGTGATAAAATCCATGGAAATATGTTCCCACTTCCACTGGGGAATCTCTATAGGCTGCATTAGGCCATAGGATGCCGGTGCTCCGCCTTGACCTGACAACAGGTCAAGTATCTCTTAACTACCCATGCCACATCTCTCTTCATGCAGGGCCACCAATAATCTCTCTTCAAATCCAAATACATCTTGTTGGCTCCCGGATGGATCGAGAATCTCGACCTATGGGCCTCCTCCATCAAAATACGTCGAGCTCTACCCGTATATGGCACCCAACTCCGTCCACGGGAGGTCATAAGCCCCCGACTACCCGTCCCAAATTCAGAAATCTGCCCAATCACCCACTCTCTCTTATGGTTCTCTGGTCTCACGGCCACCACCTGGGCTTCTTGGATGGTATCTAAGACTGGAGTCATCACTGTCATCCTCATGCATACGTCTCGGATTAGAGCACTCACTGCTCTGCGACTCAAGGCATCGGCTACCACGTTAGCCTTCCCAGGGTGATACAAGATCTCACAGTTGTAGTCTTTCACTACATCCAACCACCTCCTCTGTCTCATATTCAGGTCAGGCTCATCCATAAGGTACTTCAGGCTCTTATGGTCCGTGTATATGGTGCACCAGACACCATAGAGATAGTGGCACCAAATCTTGAGGGCGAACACCACCGCCTCCAACTCCAAATCGTGGGTGGGATACCTCATCTCGTGAGGCTTCAACTGCCTCGATGCGTATGCTATCACATGCCCCATCTGCATCAACACAACACACATCCCTGATATAGATGCATCACAGTAAACTATGAAGTCCTCCACTCCCTCGGGAAGGACTAACACTGGAGCTTCACACAATCTCTGGAAAAGAGTCTCGAATGAGGCCTACTGCTCGGGCCCCCAAGAATAACTAACACCCTTCCTGGTCATACTGGTAAGAGGAACGACAATCTTGGAGAAATCCCTAATAAATCTCTAGTAGTAGCCTACCAGAACAAGAAAACTCCCTATCTCGGACGGGGACCTCGATACCTCCCATCACATAACTTCCTAAATCTTGGCCCGGTTGACCAAAATCCTATTCTGGTTAACGAGGTGTCCTAAGAACTGGACCTCTCGTAACCAGAAATCACACTTGGAGAATTTAGCATAAAGCCTCTCCATCCTCAATACTTCGAGAATCTCCTGAAGATGCTCCTCGTGCTACTCTCTGGACCTCGAGTATACCAAAATGTCATCGATGAACACGATCACCAACTGATCCAACATGGTCCTACACACCCAGTTCATGAGATCCATGAACGCTGTCGGTGCGTTGGTGAGTCCGAAAGGCATCACAAGAAAGTCGTAGTGCCCATAATGAGTCCTAAATGCCGTCTTCTGGATATCCTCCTCGCAAACTCTCATCTGATGATACCCAGATCTCAAAACAATCTTGGAAAACCAAGATGCCCCCTGCAACTGATCGAATAAATCGTCGATCCTCGATAGTGGATAACGGTTCTTGACTGTCAGCTTGTTCAACTCCTGGTAGTCAATGCACATCTAGTGTGAACCATCCTTTTTCTTGACAAAAAGGGTCGGTGCTCCCCACGGTGAGCTACTCGGTCTAATAAAACTCTTTCCCAGCAGCTCCTGGAGCTACGATGATAACTCCTGCATCTCGGGGGGCGCAAGGTGATAAGTTGCCTTGGAAATAGGCACTGCACCCAGAATCAAATCAATCCGAAACTCCACCTGTCTCTCGGGAGGCACACCCGGTACCTCCTCGGGGAAAACATCCGGGAACTCACACACAATTGGAACATCGGAGATAGAACTCGGCATCTCAGTGGAAACCCTCGTATCCATCACATATGCTAAAAATTCTATACATCCTTGTTGTGAACTTTGCCTCGCCCTGGCAGTAGAAAAAAAAAAGATGATCTAGATCTGGTCCCCTCGCCATACTCAGTAAGCACTCCCCCACTAGGGTCTCGTATGGTCACCATCTGACGCTCATTGTCAATCAAAGCTCCAAACCAGCTCAACCAGTCCATGCTCACTATGACACAGACATCACCTATCGCTATCGGTATCAGATTTATCGGGAACTGAATACCAAAAATATCCAATACACATCCTTGGAATACATCGGTGGCAAAAACTGCATGTTCGTCAGCTATAGAAACCCTCATTGGTCGATTCAACGCCCCGCATCTGACACTAATGTGACGACTAAAGGATAAAGACACAAAAGATCGAATCGCACCCGAGTCAAATAACACCAAAGCAGGCACAGAACTCACAAGAAAAGTACATATATACAAGACAATATAAGCATAAACAAATCTCAAAGTGATATAAATAAAGAGAAACGTACCAGCAACGACATCAGGCGCTGCACGGACCTCCTCCGCGGTAAATTGAAATGCTCTCCCACGAGCCCTTGGAGGCTCGACCTTCCCCAACTGGCCATCTGTAAAATGTAAAGCAGCAGGAGCAGCATCCTAGGCTGATCCCTGAGTGAGCTGGGGACACTTGGCCTTCCGATGGCCCGTCTGGTTGTAGTTAAATTAAATCGAAAATCCCTTGGAGCAATCCCTCGCCATGTGCCCATCCTTGCCATATTTGTAGCAAATCCCTGCTCAGCAAGACCCCTCGTGGCTCTTGCCGCACTTCCTACTAGTGCGGCCCTTCTGGCCTCCAGCTCTCGAATCAGCGGGCTCGCCGGTTGTGACTGTACCGGTCTCCTATACCTCCCCTGATGCTCTCCTTCCCCCTGGTCTGAATCTCCAGCTCAATGTCCCTCCTCCTGGCATTGGTCTGCAACTCAGCCAATGTCCGATAAGACGAGTTCACCATGAACTCCCGAATGTTTCTCCTCAACATGCTCAAATACTGACTCACACATGCCTGCTCAGTGGACACGTGCTCAGGATAGAACAACGCCCTCTCATGAAACATCCTCATAATCCCTATCACTAACTCTGCCTTCTGCTTGAGAGACAGAAACTCCTGTGCCAAATGTTCCCTCTCCACCTGGGGAACATACTCATCTCGGAACAACTTGGTGAACCTCTCCCAAGTCACTGCAGCATGATCTGCAGGGGTAAAATCAGTCGTCACAAACTTCCACCAGTCCTTCGCCCCCAAGCGAAGCTGGTTCAGCGCGAACCGGACTCTCAAATGCTCTGGACATGAACACGTATAGAAACACCCCTCAATGTCGTAGATCCATCTCATGGAAGCGATCGAATCCTGTGTCCCATCAAACTCTGGTGGCTTCGTGTTGCTGAACTCACGAAACAACAACAAGTAACCTCCCTATGGTCTGGCTGCAGCTATGTCCGCAGTGGCTACATCAGCCTCCGTAACAGCAGCATATCGCTCATCGAATGTCTCAATCAATGTGGTCTTAATATACCCAAAGATCTATGGTATGGTGTCTTTGATAGTTGCTGCCACCTCCTCATGAATGATGCTGCGGATCTCCTCATCACTGGTACCACTGCCCCCGGGGTTGTTGCACGTAATCACTATAGTGTCTCTGAAATGCAAATAGAGGATTATCAGAGAGTAGCACAATACACACACACTCGATTACCCACCCCTACACGCTCCTTAGCATCCTAAGATTCTTACTTGGGTCACATACAGATCTGGTGTTTTCAGTAGTACGGACCCAATACTACCTTCCACACCAACCTGTAGTCGTCCCGAGTCCTCCTCCTAGGATCCTAATTCACAATACTCTATCCCTCACGGATCTCAACTACTCCCTCAGTATATTACTCAGTTCTCATATAGGTATCTCTCCTAGATTACTCAAAACTCTCTCTAAAGATTCCTGCTACGTTTCTCCCTATAGTACACATATAAAGCAAATAGCAGATAAGATCAATAAATAACATACCCTAGGCTAAGGCATCATGAATCAGGCAACTCTATCCCTAATTTCTGAAGTACCTAGCTTATCCTCTAGCGTGCAACTCTGATATCTCATAATATAAACAAATAAGGGTATTTTGGGAAATCACAGTGTGGGCTTTGGCTGATTGTACACACCGCTCCGTCTCGTTTTCTCTTTAAAATTTTCTTAATTCCTCAGTTTGAGTGCAAACATACCCGAGAGTACATATGAATACCTCAAACCAAGGCTATGATACTAACTTCTAACATTGTAAATTTTTAAATAAAATTTTCATTTTTAAGACACATAAAAACTCATGTCACATATCTCAAAACCACAATTGTCTCAAATGTCAAACACAAATCCACAAAATAACTGATAGTATCCCAGAATCCTCAAACATAATCTCGAACAGATGTGTACAATCAAGCTGGCGCCTTCCCGCGATCCTGAGAAGTACCTGAAACACATAACACACAACACGGTGAGCATGAAGCTTAGTGAGTTCCCCAAAATACCACATACACAAATAATATGCCTCTCATGGCTATAACACGACATGGACCTTTAGGTCTCACGCGTCTCGGTGAGGACCCTCTGGTCTCACGGTTCGGTATGGACCCTCTGGTCATGTGTCTCAATGAGGACCCTCCAGTCTCACAGCTCGGGTTGGACTCTCCAGTCCTATATCTCAATGAAGACCCTCCGGTCTCACAACTCGGTTTGGACCCTCCGGTCCTATCTCAGTAAAACACATAATAATATAGCACATATCACAAAGACAAAATGCATAATACCACATAACTCAGTATAAGCACATATGGCCCTCCAGTTGATAACTTAATAAGACCCTCCGGTCACACAGTATGTAACACTCCAAATCAGGTACACCTTTGAAACCCTTGAAAATGAATTAATTGGCAAAAATGGTCCCTCTCATACGTTGGGAATACCTAAGGGTACGCTTAGCGTACTATGGGAGAAAGATCGCGAACGAGCCTTGCGTACGCGGGGCGTATGTAAGGGTACGCCGGGCATATGCAACAGAGGGCCAAAACCCTAAATCTAGGACCTGACCCCTATTTAAACACCTTTTAGCCTCTTGGACCAAACCCTATCAGTCTCTTTAGCCTCATTTCGTCCACCTACAGCTGAGATTTTGTGTAAGAGGGTTTTGAGCTTAGGGAGTGGGTTTTGTGGCCATGTAGAGTTCATTCAAGAAGAGGGGACTGCTAAGCAAGATTGGGGTGGTTTGGTGCTTCAAGAATCTGCATCTAGGTCACTTTCCAAAGCTTCTGGAGGTATAAAGCTATAACCTTGCCATCTTATTCATTTGATTTAGCTAGGGTTTTCTAGTTTTGTCCCTTTGGTTGATTTTGGACCCCCTCTTGTGAGTTAAGCAAGTCTAGAGGATGCAAATGATAGATTTGAGGTCCCTTGGTCCTTTTGCAACATAAAAATGGAATCTTGGTGGGTCTTTTGATCTCATTCATGGGTTAAGAACCTTAGAAAAGTGTTAATGGGGGGGGGGGTTGGGAACATATGAGGTATGCAAAGGGATAAAGTTGCCAACTTTATGCCCTAGGTCGTCTTAATAAGTGTAGATCTAAATTTTAGACGTAAAAGAACCGACTATTACGCACTTGATGGAAAAAGTGCTTAATCTGTTAGTATGTTGGGCGTAACCTAGTGTATGCTGCGCGTAAGTCCCAGAGCCCCAGTACGATGCGCGTACCAGGGTGGTACGCTAAGCATACACATCATAGATGCGCTTGGGTCTGTTGGGCCTCATTTTGTTATTGGACTTGGTTGCATTTTGAGAGGAAAACCCACCACCACCCCGTGAGGTGGCCGCCGCAACGTGAGCCGCCACTGACCACCACTACTCGAGGTGGTAGTGGGTGGTGCTTGACATAGTGAAATCCTAATCGGCCCAAATGCTTGATCTAGACTAGTTGGTAGGTGATTGGGCTAGAAACCCTAATTAGGGTTTAGAAAACCCTAATTTTGGGTTTGTTAGTTTGGATTTTGCCGGGACCCAAGGTTGGACTATTAAATTGATATTGTGAATTATGTCCAACATCATTGTATGATTTGCCTAATGGAGTGACAGACTTAATGGGTTTAGTCCTTAATGGGTTAAGTGAGAAACACTTAAACCTAATCTTCATTTTAAGTGAAAACCCTAATTATGCTTGGGCCTTGAGTTGGGCCTTTCTATTGGGCTTTGGTGATTAAGCTATTGATGGGCCATCCAAGAACAATCATGTGGACTAGAATATTTAGATGGGCTTTGGGTTAAGGCCCATATGAGGGTTTGGTTCCAATTTGGGAAATTGGGCCATTAGTGGACCTTTGTGGACCCATTTGGTATTGGGCCTTGGTGGGCCTAATGGGCTTGGCTTATTTATGGGTCCGGTTGGTGGACCATATTTAGACCTAATATGTGAAGGTTTGGTGTTAGATCCTACTAAAGTTAATTGTGGGTTTGGCTCAGTGTTAGAGGCCGGAGTACAACAACAACATTTATAGGATCTGTTCGCCGTCTGAGGTGAGTCTTCTCATTATACTTACCCGTGTGGTAATTTATGTGTGACCGGAGGGTCTTATTCGTGTTATTAACCAGAGGGTCTTATTGGTGTTATTGACCGTAGGGTCTTAATGTATTGTTGACCGGAGGGTCTTAGTACATTATTGACCAGAGGGTCTTGTTTATGTATATTGTGAGATGTGTTACTGTGCATATTGTCTTTATGACTTATGTTGTTATATTATTTTGTGTATATGTTGATCCTATGTGTTTATATTGAGTACTGTGATATTCTGCTTTATGATCTGTGAGTTATACTGTGTATTATTCTGAGCTTGTTGAGTTAGAACCAGAGGGTTCACCTGAGTTGTGGGACCAGAGGGTCCCACTGAGACACATTGACCAGAGGGTCTTATTTGAGTATAGCCATGAGAGGCTTATATGATGTGTGTGGTATTTTGGGGAACCAACAAAGTTTTGTGCTTACCGTGTTATGTGTTATGTGTTTCAGGTACCTCTCAGGATCACGGGAAGGCACCGGCTTGATTGTACACACCGATACGAGATTTTGTAGATGATTATGGGATAGTGAAATTCTTATGTGGATTGTGTTAAACACTTGAGACAATTATGTTTTTGATACATATTATTAGTTTTTGTGTGTTTTAAAAGTGAAAATTTTGGTTTGAAAATTTACGTTGTTACATGGAACAACCTTGATGAATATAGCGTCCAGCCCTCGCTGCTGAACACAAAATCGGCCCCTGCTGAGCTTACTCCCCCTGAACCACCAACTCTCCCCCACTTGGGGTTCGAATCCGAACTAACTGATGCTCACAATCGATCATCGCCCCCATTTGGGCTCAACCAATCCATACCCACGATAACCTTGTTCCCGTGCAAAGGTATAGGAACCAAATCAATCGGATAATGCTCGCTGAACATCTAAATAATACAACCCCGATGAACCCTCGCTACCCGGATAGATCGATCATCGGCAATCTCGACGTCTAAAGGAAAATCTAACTCCCCCGGAGCTCTAGAAAACCTCTTGCTAAGTGGAAGCGATACAAAGGATCAGGTAGCCCCCGAATCAAACAATATTAATGCAAAAATACCATTCATGATGAACAATCCTAAATTAAAACACATAAATATAAGCAGGCAATCCAATATAAAGAAAGAGATAAGGAGAAGATACATGCTCGTCACCACATCAGGTGTTGCGCGAGCCTCGTCGGCGTCAACTGAAAAACCCTTCTCTTCACCACTGGTGCACCCGCCTTGCCCTGGAGGCCATCGGTGATCCTCAGCAATGCTGGATCCGATGGTACCACTAGTCTCACTGCTACCAAACTCAGATAATGGGCTTTCTTGTGGCCCCTCTATTGTAATGGAATAAAATCAGATCAGATACTAGGGTATTGGTGGTGGTAGTAGCTGTACATTTCCTGCTAATATAACTTGTCCGACTACACTTGAAGCAGCCATAACCACCCACCATGTACACCCCATCATACATCTTTTTGCACTTGCCATAATAGCTCCGACCTTGTTGGCCTCTCAATCTAGAATCAAATACCTTGGACCTCTTGCCCTAACTCCCTAAAAGTTGAGCCTAATCTGGCTTCCTCTTCCTCTCCATCTCAAGATAAATCTACCTCCTGCAACTGGATCGGCTCACAAACTGTCGAATGCCACTCTTTAGCATCTCGTGACACCTCTCCTTCTTCATCTCCTCATCTGCCATGTACTGCAGAACCAATAGTACCCTCTCACAGAATATCATGGTGATCTCCACCACCGTCTCAGTAGTCTGGAGAAGGTTCTGAAACTCCCTCGCCAGCTGATGTACCTCAATCATTGGTGGGAACTCAACTCAGAATCATCCCATGTCATCACCAATTGAGTGCCCAACCTCCACCCACCAGTCTTGAGCTTTGTCTTTCAGAAGACACGAAGCTAGTCTGACCTTTTCCCCATCGGGACAACTGCTGATGCGAAAGGCGTTAGCGAGATCCGCTAACTAACACCAAATAGCAATCAGGTCCTTCTCCCTGTAGAAATCTGGAGCCCCGCATGCCCGAAACTCCCTGAAGGTCAATGAATGTGTCCTAATCAAAGCTACCATCTCAGAATGGAAGGAGCCCAAATGCTTCTCCAACACCTCCATGATACCCTCCTTGATTGTACCAAAGATCACAGGAGTCTGCTCAAGTATGTTGTGGGTAATCCAAACGAAATGAACTCCCATATCTGATCATCCAATTGTCCAGCTCCAGAACCTGAGCCCAAGCCCTCGCTAGCACCAGAACCACCAACCAGTCTACCTCAAAGAGTCACCATTCTAAAATAGAGCATATAAACCATCAGAATCCGTATACATACATACATATATATATATATATATATATATATATATATATATATATATATATATATATATATATATATATATATATATCGAGGAGTCTCACACTCTACAAGCTCCCTAGTTTCATCGTAGTTATCCTTTACTCAAGTATGGATCCTCTGCTTCCAGTAGTATGGGCCCATACTGAAGGGTTTTGAGCATTCTAACACTCCTAAGGTGTACATGCAACCCTAGAAACCTTGGATCTATGTTTTACTAAGATATATGCAAATTTTATTTTTTCCAAGGTTATTAACCTAACTAGCATGGCATGGGGAACTTGAAACATAAAAACTAGTAAAAGAACATACCTTTCTTGTTATTTGGATTCCTTAAGAGCTTTGTGAGCCTAGCACCCTAAATGTGATGCCTCAAGTGTTTCACACAACACCACGACTCTTGGAATAACTTTGACAGAAGCACACTGTCACTCAAAATCGGCTAGCCATCTTGTTCTTCACGTAGTGCCGATTTTGGTAGCCCATGGGGTCTTTATATAGTGTGTCACAAGTATGGTTACACCATGTAAACCCTAATTGACATGGCTTTTCATTTCCTCCATGATCCATGGGTTTTAACCTCCATGGACTATCCATGGACCACCCTATGGGTTTTAGCCCAATTCAATAAACCATGGATCATTAGCCCACTATATAAGAATGGATGATTTAAACAATCAACCCCATATATTTAATTAGTATCTTTTTTATCAAAAAATTAGTTTCAAATATATTAGAACTTATAATATATTAATAAAGCATAAATGTTCTTTTCTCATTTTGTCTATCAAAGTGTCATGATGCCATGCAACCCAAATGGACCATGCCAACCGGGTCAAGTAGATACCAGAAATAGTTATGAACTTAGACACCTAATCCAACACATACTACCTTCCACATAGATCCATACTTTACTCGAGGATCGCTTTGAATCCTCCAATTCACTCCCTATCCACATATACAACCCTTCACAAAACAAGGTTCCCAACATTAAATCTCTTCCTAGGTTTTCCCTAGGGTAAACACCATACCACTCTCTGCCATCAGTTGCAGAAGGAACTCCTACCCGCACCCTCTAACTAGCTTACGAATACATTTACATATCACCGACGCTAGATAATTCTTCGAATGAAAGGTCTGACACTACAATGGTTGGACTCAAACAAGAACAACGTAGTAGTGTTAAAACTTAACCTTCTAAAATTATTTAGTTTCTGAGATATATAACTTAGAATATTCGCTTACTAGTTAGCTAATGTTCGCAAGAACTCCTAAAGCCTAAAGAAAGTAGCATTCGGGCATCAAGTAATCAGAATCAAATATAACCTAATCAGGCCACCCTATCACTAAATGATCAGTACTAGCATGCAAGCCTACAAGCTCATACAGTATGCATAAAAAGGCATATCCCATGGCATTCTATCATGCAAACCCTGAGTATATCCAGAGCCCTAACTAGCGTGCGATTCACAGATTCATAGATCAAAGCATATCATAAATCATGTATGGGTATCTTGGGAAAACTTACTTGAGCTTGGTCGATTTCATGCACCACAACCTTTTCTCTTATTAGAAACTCTTTTTATAAAACATTTCTTTTTGAAATTTTTTACCAAACCCTTAGTTTGAGTTCAAACGTACCCAAGAGTACATCTGAATCCCTCAAACTAAAGCTCTGATACCAGCTTGAAACGTCCCAAATATTTAGACAAAAAGGTTTTGTTTTTAAATTTATAAAACCAATATCCCAAAACATCAATATAAAACGATGGTGGAAAAAAGTGTATCAAATACATCAAAAACATCAGAGTAACCATAAGAATGTGGAATGAGGTGGTGTGTGCTCTACAATCATCTCAGGCTCTTCCCTTTCGAACCAAAAGTACCAGAAACATAAACTGAAAATACTAAGCACAAAGCTTAGTGAGTCCCCAAAATACCACATACCATGCATAATAAACACATAATGGGCCCCGCCCGACATCGATCCCTTCTCGGTATATAGATCTGTCAGCCATCGGGCCCCGCCCGGTATACATATAAACATATAATCATACAAATTCATGCGATAATCACAAAGATAAAAGCATACATAATAGTCAGCGATCCCCGACTGGCATCGAGCCATGCCCGGTAAACATATACACATAACACATGCAAGATTCATGCAAACAACTAGCATACTAACATATCAAACCATGGTCCGACATTAATGCCTTTGACCTGCTAAACATAGTGACAAAACTCACCTCTGTACCTGGAAAATAGCTGATGAGTCCCTAACTCTGAATCTCAGCTCTAAGCGACACCTAACTATCAAAAGAACAATCCTCAAACATAATCCAACCAACCCAAAATACCTCTTGGATCAACTTGGGTAAAATTGTCAAAAAGTCAAGAAGATTCAACTCAGCTGACCGCTACGTTGTGGTAGCCCTTTACCACATCGTGGCGTCGAATACGAAAAAATAGTCGCGACCAACCCCACCACCACATCGTGGTAATTGGATTTTTAGCAGCTTAACATATTTAACCATTTTCTTCGATCCTAAAGGGCCTCCAACTCATATTTGGTCCATAATAGGATCTAGATGGATAAGCTATCCAACTTTATCCAATAGAACCCTCCTAAGTTTATAGATCTTAACTTTAAGGTCCAAAACACTACATGGCTTAAGCTATATTCACTCAATCCTAAAGGTTACTTGTCCAAAGGATCCAGAGGAGTTTCTAACACCAAACACAAAATAAAAATCAGTTATTTTTAAACATGCATGTCCAATGCATGTTTTGAACTCTTATTAGGTCAAATTAGGTCAAAAGGGCCAATATTCCATGCATGGCCTCAAAACTCAAATCTAAATCAAATCCAAAGATTCAATTGCTCCAAATGGCCTATAGATTCAAAAAGTTGCAAGCTTTATGAGATTTAACCTTCTGAAGCAACAAGGCATAGAGAAAAGTGGACAAAATCCATAGATCCATCAACTAAATCATCAATATGAAGACTTTATACCTCCTTGAGATGCTTGAGGAAGATAAACTCCTAGACCTATGTTGCTTTGTACTCCTAATATGATCTTCCACCACCTTCTTCCTTCACAAGTACCAAACACCTACACTTTAAGGCTAAAAACTCACACAAGGGATCTAGGGTTTGCAAGGGATGATTTGGAGAGATGGAGGCTGATAGGAGTGAGGCTATGAGAGGTTAAAGATTTAACATAGGGCTCAGCCCTTAAACTTTATGGTTTTCTCCAATTGTCTCCACCACATCGTGGCGAAATCACCACGTTGTGGTGGTTCATTAAACTCTCGTGGCCCAAAAGCTTATCGCGAAATCGTGGTGAGGCTTCACCATGTCGTGGCCGAAAAATAAATCATACAAAATAGGAAATAATTTCATACCTGGAATCAAGTGTTACATAGAGGATCAAGTGACCCAAGGTTGTTGTGGCGTTCACTAAGATACATACGGGTAGGTGTGGAAGGTAGTATGGTCCCGTGTCAGGGAAACCACAAGGCCTGAGGTTAAGATATGTGCATTGTAGAGAGTTACTCTATTGGCGATCTAATGAATTTATGTTTATTTTTCAACATGGTGGTCACTAGAGGTTCAGGATACAGAGTTGGTGGTTCAAGAGATGGTAATCCAACGAGGTTGATTGTGCTCGATGATGAGATTCGTAATTTGATCTTTGCTGAGGTAGCTACGGTTGTGAGAAGTGCTATCCCGAAGATGTTTGGGTCAGCGAAGACCGGTATGATTGAGCTCTTTGACAAGCACTATGTTTTTGTGACACAGGCTGTCATTGTGACAGTCACTGTAGTTGTTGTTGTAACTGGGGTAAGAGGATCTTTCTAGTATTGGAGTTTTAGTAACATGAAGCCTCAAGAGTTTGATGGGGTCAAGGACCCAATTATAGCGATAAGTGTTGGATAAGGTGTCTAAGTCCATAACTATTTCTGGTTAGTACTTGACCCGACCCGGCATGGTCCATTTGGGTTGCATGGCACCATGCAGTTGGATAGACTAAATGAGAGGAATAACACTTGGAGATTATTAATATATTATAAGTTCTAATATATTAATAATATTATTTGATTAGTTTGATCAAAGAATTAATTTGGAATTAATTAAGTGATCAAAAGATAACTAATTAAATATATGGGTTGATTATGTAAATCATTCATATCTTGTATAGTGGGCTAAGAGGCTCCATGGATTATCAAGTTGGGTTCTACCCATAGGATGCTCCATGGGAGTTACAAACCCATGGGTCATGGAAATGAAGATTCATGACACATTAGGGTTTACATGGTGTAACCCTAGATGTGTCAACACTATATAAGAGTCCCATTCTCCACCAAAATCGGCTACACATAAGAAACAAGAGGGCTAGGCCGATTTCAAGAAGTGTGTGTTCTCTCAAAAGTCTTTCCAAGAGCATTTGGTGTTGTGTGAAGCATTTGAGGCATCACACTTGGGGTGCTAGGCTCACAAGGTTTCTAGGAACATAAGCAACAACAAGGTAAGTTATTCTATCTTTCATTCAAGTTAGAAATTGTTCCCCATGTATGGTAGATAGGAATATAACCTTGGAATTCAACTTAGCATGATAATTAGACAAACATAGATCCAAGGTTATTAGGGTTGCATGTACACTTAGGAAGTGTTAGAATGCTCAAAACCCATCAATAAGATGGTTGTCTGACATGGAGGGTTGTTTCTTCACGTGTTCTTTTCCACGGGATCAGAAGGTCAGGTGTGCCCTGAACCTTCTATGTTTGGGGGCGAAAGACTGGTGGAAGATGGTGACCGGTACTTACTCACCTACGCAGATATCCGCAGTGACTTGGGGTCTGTTTACTGAGATGTTCCATGTAGAGTATGTTTCGTTGTTGGAGAGAGAGCATTTGGGCCAAGAGTATCTATCACTCAGACATACGACGTAATCGGTGACAGAGATCACCAAGAAGTTCACTCAGCCAACGATGAATCAGTCCAAGCCCACTGATTCACGCCCTGAAGGGCAGAGGGTCCGCACCTTTGGAAGGTGTGGGAAAACACATGACGGAGACTACTGATCAATGTCATGGTGCTAAAATTATGGAACGTAGGGTCATTTCGCGAGGGATTGTCGACAGCTGCAACAGCAGACCGCCTCACCAGGTGCACGTATTTGTTACCTTTGCGATCAGGTGGGCCATGTGAAGACCCAATGCCCTCAGCGAGCTGCTAGGTCTATGTAAACATCGACCCCAACTACTTTTCAGATCATAGAGGGATGTATGGGGAGGGCTGAGGCCCTCAGAGCTAGAGGACATGCTTTTCAGATGACGACTGAGGAGGCCAGAGCGGCACTGGACGTCATTGCTGGTATGTATCTATTTATTTTTATGTATGATTATTTTACATTATGCTTATATTAATACTTTTATTAGGTACTTTTCTTGAGAACTCCTTGCTTGTTTTAGTGTTGTTTAACTCGAGTGCGAGTCGGTCATTTGTATCCTCGGCAACAAGATCCTGGAGGTTTATGCAGCATGGGTGTTGAGGTTATTTGGCATATGTGGTAGATACTCATGTAGAGCCGAGTTGTTCAATATTAGATTCCCAATAGTTTAGGATTTCCCAGATGATTTGCCTAGTATACCACTAGAGAGGCAGGTGGAGTATAGGATTGATTTGATCCCCGGTGCAACCCCAATCGCCAAGCCACCTTATCACCTTGCACATCTAGAGATGCAAGAGTTGTCTTCTCAGCTTTAGGAGCTGTTGGGAAAACAGTTCATTTGACCGATCAGTTCAACTTATGGAGCACCGATTCTGTTCATGAAAAAGAAGGACGATACCCATCGGATGTGCATAGATTACTATGAGTTGAGCAAGTTGACAGTGAAAAATCGATACCCACTACCGAGGATTGATGACCTATTTGATCAACTGCAGGGAGCATTTTGGTTCTCCGAGATTGATTTGAGGTTGGGGTACCATTAGATGAGACTTAGAGAGGAGGATGAGGAGAAAACAAATTTTCGCACTTGTTATGGCCATTATGAGTTTGTGGTGATGCCATTTGGGCTCACCAACGCAACTGCATCATTCATGGATCTGATGAACAGGGTGTGTCGACCAATTCTTGATCGGTCCGTTATTATATTCATCGATGATATATTGGTCTACTCCAAGACCAAAGAGTTACATGAGAAGCATTAGCGAGAGCTCTTGGAGGTTCTGAGAGGGAGAGGCTATATGCCAAGTTCTCCAAGTGTGTGTTCTAGTTGCGTGAGGTTCAGTTTTTGGGACATCTCGTCAACCAGAATGAGATATTGGTTGTTCTGGTCAAGATTGAGGCAGTGATGTAGTGGGAGGTCCAGACAACTCCCTTGGAGATCAGGAGTTTTTTGGGCTTGGTCGGGTATTATCGGAGATTCATTAAGTATTTCTCCAAGATTGTTGTTCCTCTCACTTGTTTGACTAAGAAGAGTGTGGATTTTTGTTAGGGGCCTGAGCAACAGACAACTTTCAAAACATTACGACATATACTGTGTGAAGCCCTAGCGCTGACCCTTCTAGAGGGTGCAATGGATAAGCTGGTGTATTGTGATGCTTCCATCGTAGGGCTGGGCACGGTACTCATGTAGCGGGGTAGAGTGATTGCTTTTGAATCATGTCAGTTGAAACCTCATGAGGCTAATGTTAGATTAGTGTCTAAGTCCATAACTATATTTGGTATATACTTGACCAGGTTGTGCATGGTCCTTTTGGGTTGCCTTCACCAAAGCAACTTGACTGGAGGAATTATATAGAAAGAGGTGATTATGGTTTATTAATATATTATAATACTAATATATTAAAAGATAAATCATATTTGTTTAATTAACATTGGTCAATAACTAATTAAGAATTAGTTTTGTGATCAAAAGAAGTTAATTAAACTTAAGGGGATGAACTGTAACTATGTGATAGTTACAAAGTTAGGCAAGGAAACGCTAATAGATAGGGTTGACGAATTCTAGGGATAAAGCCTTAAGAATTCGTCCATGATAAGGATTCTAGAATTATCTTATGGGCTGCTTGGTGGCTAACTAACCAAATAAGGATAATAACTGAAACCCTAATTCCTACACCTATATAAAGGACCCTTGGGCATGGGAATTTCGACCACTTGAACCCTAGAAGTCCTAGAGCTGAAATTCTCCTATCCCCTCTCTCTCTTGCTTCCTCCAATTGCTATTGGCGTTTGTGATTCATTAGAGGCACAACACTTGAGGTCTAAAGTTCTCAAGGCTTCAAGATCTTTAATCAACAACAAGGTAAACATCTAGATCTGTTTTGTTGTGTTAATTTCGATTATTTACACTAGATCTAGGGTTTGAAAGTCTTGGATGAATGCATGTACAATAGAGAAACCTAGATCCAAGCATTAGGGTTTGCATGAGCACATAGGATGTTCTTTTGGCTCAAACCCGTCAGTGGTATCAGAGCATATGTTTGGTTTCTATTGTATTGATGCCTTGATTGTTCATTCATGCTTTAAATTCATTTTTTGGGCTGTCTGACTGATGAACTCGACGAGTTCCATAGAGAATATTAAATTCCTTACCAAATAAAATCTAAATTTTATTACTGTTTTATGATTATCCTTACCAAATCAAAAGATAATTACCAATTGTTTGAATATTAAATTCCTTATTTGATAATATTTGATTATTTGAATTAATTGTTGAATTATCTTGTTAATAAAATTGATTAGGTCAAATTTAGATAATCATTAACTTAATTGTTTAATTTAAATTATTTGCTATTTGGTCCTTTGTGTTTTGAAAAGTTCAAAAACTTGTCCTCAAGTTTTGAAATTTAAATTTTATGATTAAATGTTTAATTTGAATCATTCACGAAGTCGATCTATAAGGGGGGTATAAGGTTATGGCCTATAAAATGGCAATTTAATGGGTGTCCACTCTCACCCACCGCTTCCTTGATTGGTAGAGGGTCGTTAGCCGAACTGGTAGGATAGGGCAACCCTTTCTCATTAATAAGTATAATGAATTATAAAAGTAACTAAATGTTTTTACAAAATTCCCAATCTTAGTTACTTTAGGCAAAAGTGAATTTATGCAATTCCATGAAATTACACTTTGTACCCTTCTTAGACGTTAGTGGAGCATGTGTGGTTAAGTGGCACACTAATTGGGTTCTAAGCAAAGGTGGTAAAGGGTGACTCCTTGTTTGTGATAGTTCAATGGAGCGTGTGTGGTTAACCGGCACATCGAATAGGTGATTGTAACAATGAGGGCACCATGTAAATTTGCATGGTTATTGACACCCGCTTTGTGATCCTCAGCATCCCAATCACAAACTAGAGGGGCATATCGAGATTTAAACATGCCATTGAAAAGTTCAATGAATCTCAAAAGATCTAAGAGTTTTCAATACGTTTAAAACTTAATCTCTTTCTCGTTTTTCATGGTGGAGAATTAGTGAATCGTCATTCACTTACCTTTAAATTATTTACATGTTAGACTACGACATCCCTCTTCTAGTTTATAAATAATGTTATTGGATCCTAGCCCTAATTTCTCATTTGGGTGTTTAACTTGGGATTCATTTCTAATCAAACTTTTTTCTTTTTCTTTTTCAGATGTCGAACTACAACAATGCTTCCGGCTTGAATTCCTCTGACTCGTTCTCACTCATGAGCTTGTGTGGGAGAGTGATCTTTGACGGGTCCAATTTCAATGATTGGATCTGTAACATTCGAATGGTCACTCGTTACGAGGACAAAGAGTATGTCCTTGATGAGAAGATGAAGGAGATCAACCTCAACACTACTACTTCGAAGAGATTGCCGCCTTTGAGGCCCATGAGCATGATGCCATGAAAGTCCATTGCATCATGCTAGCGACCATGACTGCAGAACTCCAAAAGTCCTATGAGGACATGTATCCCTATGAAATGCATCAAGACTTACTGGACCGGTACCACCAAAGTGTGAGGCAAGAAAGGTAGGAGATCATCACTTCGATGATCACTAACTGAATGGGTAATGGAGAGTCCCTTACTGCTCATCTATAAAAGATGTAGAGATATGTTGATCGCCTGCTAAAGTTAAATGTTAACTTTGATTAAGAGCTGGCAATTGACATCATCCTTCACTCCTTGCCTCCCTGCTACAACCAGTTCTGCATGACCTACCACATGAATAAGGAAGAGGTCACTTTGAGCAAGCTTCAAGGCTTCCTAAGGACTGCTGAGAACAATCTTAAAGATAAGTCTGTTGCATCAACTCCAACTCCCGCTGTTGCTCCTGTCTTGGCAATAGGGCAAATAAGGGTAAGAAGAGGAAGGCTCCCTCAAAGAGCCACCACAAAGGAAAGTCCGAAGATGGTACCTCTTCTAGTGGAACAAGGTTGGTTCTGCTAAACCCAACTCTAACCCTAAGGAGGTAGAGTGCCATCACTGCCACAAGATAGGGCATTGGAAGAGAAGCTGCCCAGAATATCTGCAAGCTATCAAGTATGGGAAGATCAAGCCTTCCTTCGCAGGTCTTCACACAATTAAATCTAATGATTCATCGCATGCTATTTCTTGGGTTCTTGATACAGGATGTGGTTTTCACATATGTTCTGATTTGCAGGGACTAAATAGGGATGTGGAGCGTGGAAGGATAACCCAAATCATGGGGAACAGAAGATCGCCGCCTGTCACCAAGATTGGAGTATATTCCTTAGTGCTTAGTAATGGATTAGGTTTAGATTTAAACAATTGTTGCTATTCGCCAGATATGGCAAGAAACATCATTTCATTTCATGGTTTATATAGACTAGGATTTAGATATTCATTTGATAATGAAAAGGGTTCTATTTATGTTTATCTTAATATTGTTTTATATTTTGAAGCATTGCCTTGTAATGGAATATATGAAACTGTGATGGTTGTAGATAACTTAGGAAATGATGTGTTGCGTGTTGGTTCTTCTAATAGTATGGATAAAGCATGCTTGTGGCATTGTCGTCTTGGACATGTCAACAAGAAACGCATAGCCCAACTCCAAAAGGATGGAGTGTTGGAGTCATTCGACCTTGGGGATGATGACGTGTGCGAGTCTTGTTTACTTGAAAAGATGACCAAGTCACCCTTTACTGGAACTTGTGAAAGGGGTGAGGGTTTATTGGATCTCATACACACTGATGTATGTGGGCCCTTTAGATCCACCACAAAGGATGCGAGCCGCTTCTATTTGACTTTTACTGATGATTATAGCAGATATGGGTATATCTACTTAATCAAGCAAAAGTCATAAACCTTCAAAAATTCAAAGAGTTTAAATAAGAAGTGGAGAATCAGTTAGGCAAGAAAATCAAGATGCTTCGATCCGATCGAGGAGGAGAGTATGTAAGTCTTGAATTACACGACTACCTCAAGGAATGCGGAATCGTTTCACAATTGACGCCACCTAGGACACCGCAGTTGAACGGTGTGGCTGAGAGGCATAATCAAACCTTGCTAGACATGGTTTGTTCCATGATGAGTCGTGCTTCACTATCTATCTCATTTTGGAGGTATTCCTTAAAGGCTGCCACCCATATCCTTAACTTAGTCCCTACGAAGAAGGTTACCAAAACACCTCACGAAATGTGGACAGGGAAAGCTCCTTCGTTGTCACATATCAAGGTTTGGGGTTGCAAGGCTTTCGTAAGACGAGAGACTCACGATAAGCTCGAATCTCGTAGTGAGCGGTGTATTTTCATCGGCTACCCGCAGAAGTCCTTTGGATATCTCTTCTATAGACCAAGTGAGAATGTTGTCTTCGTCACGAGGAGAGGTGTTTTCCGAGAGCAAGAGCTCATAAGCCAAGGGGACAGTGGGAGGCAAATCGATCTTGAAGAGATTCAAGAATCGAGCGATGAAGGAACCTCTAACGCTGGCGCTCAACCCAAGGAGGAAACTTCGGTTGAACCGATTGATGAGTCCTTACCTCTTAGACGTTCTGAAAGAGTTAGGTTTCAACCCCAGTTATATGGTTTTCATATTACTACAGAACGGGATACGTATATTAGTGATAGTACACTAATAAATTTGGACGAACCTAACAGCTATAAGGAAGCCATGGCAGGCTCGGAGTCTGCTAAGTGGAAAGAGGCGATGGACAACGAGATTCAGTCCATGTATGACAACCAAGTTTGGAATTTGGTTGACAATGTACCAGGTCGTAAGACAGTCTGGTACAAATGGATCTTCAAGAAGAAGACTGACATGGATGAGAATGTGCACACCTATAAGGCACGATTAGTTGCGAAGGGTTTCACTCAAACTCCCGGAGTTGACTATGATGAACCCTTCTCACCGGTTGCGAAGATAAAGTCTATTAGGGTGATGCTGGCCATTGCTGCATTTCATGACTATGAAATATGGCAGATGGATGTCAAAACCGCTTTCCTTAATGGAAAGTTGGCTGAGGATGTTTAACATGGCTCAACCAGAGGTTTTGTCAGTGCGAAGCATCCAAATAGAGTGTACAAGCTTGAAAAGTCCATTTATGGACTAAAACAAGCGTCTCGCAGATGGAATCTTTGTTTCGATGAGAAAGTCAAAAAGTTAGGTTTTCTACGAAGCGAGGATGAATCATGTGTATATGTCAAAGCCAGTGGGAGTATAGTAAGCTTCCTTGTATTGTATGTCGATGACATACTACTCATAGGAAACGATATCCCGACACTGCAGGAGGTTAAGTTCTGGCTCGGGAAGTGCTTCGCTATGAAGGACCTCGGAGAGGCTGCCTGTATTCTGGGAATAAGGATAGTGAGAAACAGAAGTAAGAGACTAATAGGACTTAGTCAGAACACTTACTTGGACAAGGTACTAAAACGTTTTAGTATGGAGAATTAAAAGAAGGGAGAGTTACCAATCCAAAGTAATGCCAAGTTGAGTAAGACTCAAAGTCCGAGTACCGAATTCGAGAGAGCAGAAATGAGCCGAGTACCATATGCTTCCGTAGTTGGCTCGATTATGTATGCTATGAATTGTACTCGCCCTGATGTGGCCTTCGCTTTGAGCATGGTCAGCAGATATCAAGGGAACCCTAGCAAAGCATGTTCGACCGCAATCAAAAATATTCTTAAGTACCTTTAGAGGACCAAAAAATGGTTTCTAGTCCTCGGTGGGAGTGATGACTTAAAGGTGTGAGGGTATAGTGACGCCAATTTTCAGACCGACAGGGACAACTACCGTTCGCAGTCTGGCTGGGTCTTTACCCTAAATGGAGGAGCAGTGACTTGGAAAAGTTCCAAGCAGGAGACCGTAGCCGATTCAACGTGAGAATCAGAGTACTTTACAGCGAGCGAAGCGTCAAAGGAGGAAATATGGTTGAAGAACTCCATTGGAGACCTTGGAGTTGTGTCAGCCATACAAGAGCATATGGAAATTTTCTGTGATAATGAAGGAGCGGTTGCCTTGACCAAGGACCCAAGGGATCATGGTAGATCTCGACATATCGACATAAAATATCACTTTATTCAACATCGGGTAGAAGAAGGACTCCTCATAGTGAAGAGGGTATCGTCAGAGGATAACCCATCAAATCCGCTTACGAAGGGACTGAGCAGGGTTAAGCACTTGCAGCACGCTAGGAGCATCGGGCTGAAGGACGATATTTGTTTAGATTAGATAGTTTTGAAGCGTGTAATAGATAAATTGTAATTAACATTTGATGATTAAATAAAAGAGTATTATTTATTAGTAATGTTACTGTCTTATGTTAATTGTTTGCCTATTGTTTCATTTTGCATGTTTTGACTTCCTGAATAATAAGATTATTCGAACGGTCCACAACCGTTCTTATGTTGGAAGTAGGTATGAATGAAGACCGTCATGAATTAGTGTGTAGATTTTCTAAAGTGTATTAGACATAGCAAAAGTATGCTACAACATTTGTAAGTGCTCATGAATAAGTTTTAAGCATTGGAATTAACCCACGCTTGCCGGAATCACTTCATGGAATTCATCATGAGTGATCGCAAGACGATAATATCATATTGTCTTAAAACCTAGATATATGGTTTATTGTTTGCTAATTGGTTGTGCATTGATAGTGCGTAAACGCATCAGTAACTTGATGTTATAAAACACATTGTTGTGTATGATTTGGTTAGTGGATAGTAAATGCATATAAGTCAAAGTTTATCTATTCCTTTTATCGTAGGAGGGTAAAAGCGATATCAGGGCCCCTTGATGATTTGATTTGACTTATATGCCGGGCCCGGTCAGGACTGAATTGACGTGTTCAATTAAGTTCTATGTCAAATGAATCAGAGATCAAGAAACAAATTATTGGACAATAAGTATGACTATGTTCCATGTAATTGTCCGCACGATATCCAGAATAGAGGATTATGCGATCTCTTATCTTAAGGACAGGTTATTGATAAGTTCAAGAGTTTTGAGAACTATGATTGCTAATCGGATCCAGAAGTTGCATTTGCATCTATAGTTATTAGACTTATCCAAGTGGGAGACTATTGGATTAATGTCTAAGTCCATAACTATATTTGGTATGTACTTGACCCGGTTGTGCATGGTCCTTTTGGGTTGCCTTCACCAAAGCAACTTGACTAGAGGAATTATATAGAAAGAGGTGATTATGGTTTATTAATATATTATAAGAATAATATATTAAAAGAGAAATCATATTTGTTTAATTAACAATGGTCAATAATTAATTAAGAATTAGTTTTGTGATCAAAAGAAGTTAATTAAACTTAAGGGGCTGAACTGTAACTATGTGATAGTTACAAATTTATGCAAGGAAACCCTAATAGATATGGTGGACGAATTCTAGGGATAAAGCCTTAAGAATTTGTCCATGATAGGGATTCTAGAATTATCTTATGGGCTGCTTGGTGGATAAGTAACCAAATAAGGATAATGACTGAAACCCTAATTCCTACACCTAAATAAAGGACCCTTGGGCATGGGAATTTCAACCACTTGAACCCTAGAAGTCCTAGAGCTGAAATTCTCATCTCCTCTCTCTCTCTCTCTCTCTCTCTCTCTTGCTTCCTCCAGTTTCTATTGGTGTTTGTGATTCACTAAAGGCACAACACTTGAGGTGCTAAAGTTCTCAAGGCTTCAAGATCTTCAATCAACAACAACGTAAACATCTAGATCTATTTTATTGTGTTAATGTCGATTATATACACTAGATCTAGGGTTTGAAAGTCTTGGATGAATGCATGTACAATAGAGAAACCTAGATCCAAGCATTAGGGTTTGCATGAGCACATAGGATGTTCTTTTGGCTCAAACCCATCAGCTAATACCCTACTCATGACTTGGATTTGGGGGGTTATGGTTTTGGCCCTTAAGATCTAGAGACATTACTTGTATGTGATCCATTGCACGATCTATAAGGACCACAAGGAGATACCATATGGACCAACCAAATATGAATATGAGGCAGATGAGGTGGCTTGACGTGGTCAAGGATTATGATTATGAGATCTTGTACCACCCGGGTAACGCCAACGTGGTGGCCGACGTGCTGAGTCACTGGGTGGTGATTGTACCCAGTGAAGGGACGTGTATGAGGGTGAAGATTACCTCACGGATCTTGTAGATGGTTAGGAAGGCATAGATGAAGGGCATCAAGGAGGAGAATCGGAAGAAGGAGAAGATCAAGGGTCAGTTTGCTACCTTTGTCAGGGATAGCAAAGGATGTTAACATAGTGTGGTAGGGTATGGATTCTGGGTACTGGGGGCATGAGATAGATTTTGATGGATGAGGCACACAAGTGTCAACTTTCTATACATCCTGGTGCGACCAAGATGTACCATGAATTGAGACTCAGCTACTGGTGGCCCTACATGAAGAGGGAGATTACTGAGTATGTGGAGAGGTGCTTGACTTGTAGGAATGTCAAGACCGAATACCAGATGTATCACGATAGGCTACATCCTTTGGAGATTCCTATTTGGAAATAGGAGTAGATTTCTAAGGACTTCTTCACGACATTACCCCAGACTCCTCATGGTTTTGATGTCATTTGGGTGATTTTTGATAGGTTGACCAAGAGTGCACATTTTCTTGCGATTCGAGAGAGTTCATGGGCCGAGAAGTTGACAGATACCTATGTTGGAGAGGTAATCTCTCGTCATGGGGTGTCGGTTTTCATTATATCAGATAGGATGCTCGTTTTAATTCCAGGTTTTGGAAGAGGTTTCATGAGGTGTTGGGTACGAGGTTACATTTCAGCACTGCTTATCACTCTTAGACTGACGGTCAAATTGAGTGTACGATTCAAACATTAGAGGATATGCTAAGGGCTTGAATTATTGATTTTGGTGGTTGTTTGGATACTTACCTTCCTTTGGTAGAGTTCTCTTACAATAATAGTTACCACTCCAGTATTAGTGCACCTCCCTTCGAGCTTCTCTACAGGAGGAAGTGTCAACCCCAATATGTTCAGGTGAGGTCAGACAGAGGATCATGGGGAGCACTGAAGTAGTGCTCCAAACTATAGATATGATTCAACAGGTTAGACAGTGACTGCCAACAGCTCAGAGCCGACAGAAAACTTACTGAAGGTGTCACCATGGAAGGGCATGATACGCTTTAGGTACTGGGGAAAGTTAGGACCTCGATTCATTGGTCCATTTCATGTGATTCCAGGGTGGGCAATGTGGCTTACTGGTTGGATCTACTGGAGGGGCTTGGTCAGATCCATAGCACCTTTCATGTTTCTTAGTTATGGAAGTTTTTGGTTGACGATACTTCGGTAGTCCCTCTAGATGATATCTAGGTCAACGAGCGACTGAACTACATTGAAAGGCCGATATCGATTCTTGATTGGAAGACAGGCCTTGCGCAACAAAGTGGTTCCATTAGTCAAGGTGCAATGACAACATCATAAGGGCTCCGAGTGGACTTGGGAATCAGAGTCAGAGATGAGTGAGTATTACCCAGAGCTGTTCACTTCTGCGGACTTCAAGGACGAAGTCTGATCCAAGTGGGGGAGAATTTTTACACTCGAGTCCAGGTAAATTTCCCCTCCTAGTCCTCTAATTTAGGAATTTGGCAGTTTTGGCCCTTACATGGGGCGTACCTGGATGATACGTTGGGCGTAAGGGGGTTAAGTGGGCATGATGTCATTTTGAGGAGTATGTTGGGCATACTCTAGGTATGTTGTACTCTTGGTACGATGGGCGTACTCCACTAGGACTCAAACCCTAATCTTTAGGGTTTGGACCATATATATTGCACCTTAAGTCACCTTCCTTCATCCCATTTCAAACCTCCATCATTTGAAACGTTGCCTCTTGAAAACCCTAGCCCCATTCTTACATTTTGAGCCTTGAAAGTGTGTTTTTGTGTGTTTCAAAGGAAGAAGAAGGTGGTGGTGAAGCTTGGAAACTAGAAGTAATCTTGGATCTGGAAGTCTTGCATCATCCCCAATCTCCAGAAAGTATAAAGTTCCCACCTTGATGATTAAGTTGTTAGATCTAGCTTGCATGGTGATAATATGAGCTCTTGCCCCCAAATATGGCCTTTCTTGTGCATGGCGTGCTATAGAACATTTGGGTTGTCGTTTTGGACGTTTTTCCATGTCCTAATTCATAAAAGTATGATCTTGGCCCCTAAGATTCTTCTGTGCAAGTCATTAAGAGCTTTAGTGGTTAAGAAGAGTTAGGTTTTTGATGTTAGGTTTGTTCTAGGCATGTAAAACCATGAATTTGGAAACTTTATGGTTTGAGATATGTTTTAAGACTAGATCTGAGACTTGGACGAAATGACTTAAGGGATTAAGTCCTTAAAAGTTGGATTTTTAAGCCATCGCGTATGCTGGACATACCTGGACGTACGATGAGCATACGTTGTTAGGAGCCCGATCAATATCAAGGGTACGCGGTGCGTACTAGCATAGCTAGCTGGGCGTACTCGGTCTGTGTTGACTTTTTGACCGTTGACTATTGACTTTTTAACCAAGGTTAACTTTGGGGACTTTTGAAGTATTTTGGTTTCTCAGTATGTGATTGGGTCCCGGTTTATTATATAGGCGAGCGGTAGATTCGGTGCGAGTAGTAGAGATCTGTTTAGTCATCCTTTTGATTGTGAGGTGAGTTCTCTCACTATACCAATGGGTCGAAGATACCAAGGTCGACATATATATTGAGTTTATGTATCCTAGGATGTAGGATTTCTATGATACCTCTATGTGTGATTTGTCTGCATATATATATATATATATATATATATATATATATATATATATATATATATATATATATATATATATATATATATATTGACATATGGATGGTTGGGTTGAGGTCGCGTGCCAACAAACCCATATGGTTGGGTTGAGACTGGAGGTCAACAAACCCAGTATGTTGAGATTGAGGCCACGTGCTAACAAACACGATATTGTCGGGTTGAGACTGGAGGTCAACAAACCAGGTATGGTAAGTTTGAGGTCACGTGCCAACAAACCTAGATTGTTGGGTTGAGGTCACGTGCCAACAAACCCTGGATGGTTGGGTTGAGGTCAAGGACCAACAAACCTTGTATGCATGCTAGTATTATATCTATATTATGTGTGGTGTGGGGTATTTTGGGAAATTCACTAAGCTTTGGCTTACAGTTTAGATTTCAATGTTTCAGGTACTTCTGATGAGCGGGGAAAGGCAAAGGCGTGACTGTATACATCACCCCACGGTTTATGTTGATTGATTCTCTAATTCAATGTTTTGACGTATTATGAATTGTAACAATGTTTTGGTAACTTTTGGACTTGTGGATTGTGTTTTAAAAATGAAAAAAATTACTTTGATTTTGGGTTGTTACATATAGGTTCAATTGTGTTTGTTTATCTTCGTTCGTTTATGTTCGTTTAGCATGTTCACGAACATAAACAAACAAACATGAACAAAGTAATTTGTTAAACGAACGAACATGAACAGGAAAATCGTTCATTTATCCGTTCGTGTTCGTTCGTTTGTTCGACTAACTTAAACGAATGAACATGAATAGGCCCTTGTCCGTGTTCATTTGGTTGGTTTACAACCCTAAATTCATTTATTTCGAATGCGTCAGTATGTTGATTTTGAAAGCCTTGTACGAAAATAAATAAAATCCCTTAAATATAAACTTTTTATATATAAACAAAATTCATTAATACAATGATAAAGCCTAACACCTAATAGAATAGTCACTCTTATATTAGTGAGTAAGATTATGTAGAAAAATTGTTTATTTACAAATTATCAGTGATGCGACATAGATCTCTGGTAGCCACCTTGAGGGTATCTTTTACTTCGGAGAGATATGTGAGATCACAACAGGAAATGAGCTGCCAGCCTTTCTCCGGGAGGAGGTCCCGAAATAACGCTCCGACGGTCAAGTTAGTGGAGTATCTGAGAGTGTATGGTAGAATGCGAGATGAATAGCTTACTTTTCAGGGTGGCAGATGAGGCCTTTTATATTGAGGTCTCATGCCAGTCTGTACATAAGACAAGGGCGTCAGACCCAACAGGACCGGGCGCGCTGATTGGTTAATCGTGCTCATCGTTGTGTCAGAGCTAACGACTGGTTCATGTGGTAATGTTATGAGCTTACTCTTTATCGTTTGGAACCGTTGGGTTTCTGGTGGAGCGGAATGTATCCGTTGTGGGGTTTTGTTGCTGCGCGGGCGCCTTCTGTTGGACAGATGCCCGGAGGCGTAAGATTTTCCCCGGTGGGGAGAGCCCTACCCGTGTGGCGTGCTTGGCAGCGCTTCTGGCGCGCTGGTGTGACCTTTGGCACGTGTCAGGGGATACACTATCAATCATCGAAGAAAAGTTAATTATCAATGAAACCGTGACAGAAGCCACATGGTATCAACGGATTGATGACGGATTTGCAATAGATTAGATGGATTAGCAACATATTATTGCAATGAAATTTGCCTAATACGTAAAAAAATCGGACCTCTTAACGACACGGTCATATACAATCACACACCTTGTACCTCTTAAAAATCGGGTGTGTTCGGATGTCGGACATGTTTCAAAATACTTTCTAAAGAGAGTATATTGCAACTCATAGTTCCTAATTGACCAAAAATTCTGCAATTGATTTGTCATTTTCATTTTTTTATCTTAAAATTGCCAAAAACACGCACTATATATGTGATTAGAAAATCTAGTAATTTTTATGAATATCCTACCTATAAAAGGATTTATAACATTTGGTCTTCACAAAATTAAATACAAATGAAGTCAATTGTATAATTATGATTTTAGGATTCGGTGAATATGACATTGACCGTAATCTAAATGCCATGTTTTTATTTCATTTTCAGTCTGTTCAAATTTAATTCACATTTATCATCATCCACTACTATTCATTTTATTTGTTATATTTATTTTCCTTTATAATTCCAACTTAAATCAACCTCAAACTCCTCAATTGGTAAAACCCCGTCTTTTATAAGTAACGAGTTTATAATCCTTGAGAACCACGGTTATATAATTAATGAAACTTTCATATTAAAAAATCAAAATTATGTAATCAATTATTTTAAATAAATTATTACTTAAAAGATATTTTTTTAGTTATATAAAATTATAATCGTTGATTTAAATAAATACATGAAGTTATATCACCGTATAATCTGTATTAATTTTATTTTGTTTTTTAATCTAATGTTATTAATTTAATATAATTAGAGTGAGAAAATTTAAAACTTGAAATTTAAAATAGAAAATAAGTCATTAATTTAATGTAATTAGAGTGATAAATTTAAATTTTGAAATTTAAAATGCATAATTAATAGGTTGAAAAGTGGCATGATAGGTGATATATAATATTAATGAGAAGTTCTAATAGTATGATACTTGTCAATAGGAGAATAAACTTATTTTTTATTAGAATATTAGAATAAAGAGATAAACCTAAGTTTAATTATAAATAAAACTTTATACAAAAGCCACAAAATAACACTATCAATGTAATTTAACAATTAGTTTTTAATTTTTATATATAAAATTTCTATTATAAATACAAAATCTGAGTAATTTATAGTAATAATCACCATTTTAGGCTAGATGAAAATAGTAAATATGAAAGTTGGGAAGGTGCAAAAGGAAGTTGAGAATGAAATTAGAGGGGCGTGGGGGTGGGGTCCCTTATAGTAAGTAGTAGGATGGTCCATGAACCTAATAAATTCCTCTAAGGCTCAAACCATCCATGGACCATTGCTCGAATTGACATGAGTCATAATACGTCAACTAACATTTCGACTCCTGTCTTCCATAGTAGCTATAACAACAATATGGATGTTCATAATTGAGCCAAACTGAATAATCCATCTACTTCATTTGTTATTTAAATCAAGTTATTTGGATTTGCTTGTGTTTTCACATAAAACCGAATTAAAAACTAAAAAATTTGATATGGATCCTATTACGTAATTCGGATCATGTGACCCTAAATTCAAATAGATTCATGATCTACCAAAACTCATATAAATAACCATCTTTAGGCAAATGTGTGAAAACATACAAATAGGAAACACAGAAAGTGATATTTTGTTACCAACCAATCACAATCAACGATTTAATTTAGATTTCATATGATAATTCAAAAAATACGCTTGACAAACACAGTTTGATCATGAAAATTCCATATCGCCAAATTTGTACTGGTTACCACCACATTAAAAACTAATTTTTGAGACCTAACTAGTCAGCCCAACAAATTCTATTCGTATACGAGTCACACTAGTGTAACATGTCCGATGACCGGATTGACGATATAAAAACAGTTGATCAAATTTTATTTTCTTTAATAGTGTCCAACTTTTATTTGTTCCCATTGTAACATTGTAGTATTAATTGTGAGACCCATATAAATACATGAGTTAAATTATTTATTTAAAAAAAAGGTTAAATATAAATGTTAAAATATTTGAGACTTTGAATTTATAAAAAAATAAGAAAAAATAATGAGTTATTATAATGAAAATGTTTTTTATCTTTTAAATTTAAACAAATAATTTAAACAAATAATTTAAATAAATAAACAAAAGAAACTAATGCGTTTTAATTTTGGTAATTTTAAAATTAAAAGATAAATTGATTAATGAAATTGATATTCATTTATTACTATATGTATTGCAATTATTACATTAAAGTATAATGTGAAATTTAATAAAATAGAAACATATGGAAAAAAAAATAATTCAAAATAACCACAAAATGATATTTGACAATTTGAATGAGAGTGTAAGAAATAGCAAAAAAGAAAAACGGCTTTCATTTATTAAAATAGGAAAAAATTTACCCAATTATAGATATATGTTAAATCTTTTATTTTTTTTCAAACTATGTTCTTAAAAATAAAAAATATTTAAAATAGTTGTCTTCCTAGTTTTGATTAAATTTTTATATTTTAGAATTAAATAACCTTTTTATTCAAAACATAGAAGTGTGAATTCGTTTTCAATTAGTCACACATTTTCAATTTGTTTTCTCACACCCCATAAAATTAAAAAAAATGCAATTAATTTTATCTATTTTTTATTTATTCTAAATATTGGATTTATTTTTAATTATAAAACTCTCCAAATTATCCACAAATGTATGAAGTGGTTATCTAAGAATAGATTGATACAAAAATAAGAAGACATTTATTTCATTCATATATTTTAAATAATAGTAAGATATAATTTCTAATAATAAGTGTGTTCAAAACAAAATTACATTATATTAAAAACAAGATTCAAAATTGAATACGATATGGAAAGGGGTAAAAATATTATGGATTTTAAATAGAACAATATATTATAGGTATAATCTCCTTATCTCCTTATCATGCCATTTGTCAACCTATTAATTATTAATTTTAAATTTTAAATTTTAAATCTTTCACTCTAATTACATTAAATTAATAATTTATTCTCCATTTTAAATTTCAAATTTTAAAATTTTTCATTCTAATTATATTAAAATAATAACATTAGGTTAAAAAATAAAATTAAATTAATACAGATTATAAGGTGATATAACTTCACATATTTATTTAAATCAACAACTATAATTTTATATAACTAAAAAAATATCTCCTAAGTAATTATTTAATTAAAATAATTGATTAATACTGTTTATTTTTTAATATGAAAGTTTAATTAATTTTATAACCGTGGTTCTCACGGGTTATAAATTAATACTATAATATATTCCTATTAGTAGTTTAACTTTTAGGTTAAATGAGAGGAGGAGAAGACATGTTGCAAAATTTGATTCTTTTATTAGAATAGGGAGATATGAGATTTATAATCACTCGTCATTTAGAAATTAGTGCAAAGTTGAGGAAGCAAATAGACATGAATTAAGAATGTGTTACTTGATGTGACACACAAATCACAAACTCGACACATTAAAGACTCTACTTCTGATATCTAAATTGTCTTGAGTAGGAATCCAAAGAAATGGAAATCTCCGTCCCAAGATAATAACTTTTATTGGGACTAAAGAATTCCAATTGGTTTTGTTATATGAAATTAACAGAGTATGGGAGTCAATGAAATTCCTAGGCAACACCACCAAAAATAACCTTTCAAGGTTAAGATCCTAAATCCAAACATCCGACTGACTGGACAAAACAATATGTCGTAGAACTTCTTGCATCTCATTTCATTGGACAAACTCGGTCCCTCGTCTCAACTCCATTTCCCATGCAACAAGAGTTCACCCTATAGGATTTTCTCTTTAATAAGACAAAAATCTTAACATTCAAAGCAACGTCTCTAGGAAAATTATCTTTAAACTAATATTACAATACTATAAGTCTTTCCAAAATCTCATAGAATCACAAATTCCCATACATAAAAAGGAAGCATACCTTTTCCAATGATATTGAGATTCTTTACTAAAGTAATAATATTACTCAAAACACCAAAAAAACTGGCACGAAAACAGACACATATGATCCACCTATCAGAACGTCAATAGTATGCCACCCGTCTTCATAACAGGTAATATTACAAGAGATGTAACCCGTCGATAGGATAAGTGAGATGATATCCAACTCATTACCAAAGAGAATGGTGTAGATAAGTTGTTGAAAATACTTTAAGAGATGGAGGAAAATGTACTTTAGGTTCACGACGCGTTGGAAAAAAGACACACGACGTGTTTAAGAAGTATGTTTCTATTTTAAAATGGTTGACGAGGGTCGCGACATGAGTTTTGAGATCATTCGCAACGCAACAACGAGAACATGCAACACATCAGAGCATGACACATATAGAACACGTGGTAAACGGACGTGACACATGGAAAGACCCCGGTAACACACCTGGTCATGACGCATCAAAGGATGAGTTGTGACACATTTCGCTGAATCTAACCATTATAAATATAATTTAAAGTCTCTTTCGGGGGTTTTTTTGATGAAACTGAAACCAAACCGTACAGAAGCGGTTTATAGTTAGACAAGAGAATTCTCGACGTTGGCATATGAGGGTACAATTACTGTAACACCCAAAATCTAGAAGGTTAATTGTGAAATAAATACCCTATTCTAATGACCAACTCATAGAGTTGATGGTGGGAACCTCAATGTGTTGAAGGCCTTAGGGTCGCGTGTTTCTATGAACCAACTCGACGAGTTGGTGAAGGGAACTCGACAAGTTGGATGCAAATTGAGAAACCCTAATTTTAGGGTTTTGCACCTTGTTTAAACACCTTAAGTCCCAGTTGTTGGCCTCATTCCCAGCCTCTATAGCCTTTAACCCTAATCTCAAAGCCCTAGAGCCTCCTTGAGTGTTGTGAGCTCATTGTGGGTGTGTTTGAAGCTCATTGATGGAAGAAAAGCTTGGTGCAAGGTGGTGTTTCAAGTAGGAGTTTTCAGATCTTGATTCTCTGCTCCATTTTCAGCACATTTCGGGTATAAAGTTCTAACCTTGCTTAATATTTGCTTAGATCTCTTCTTGGTTTAGATAACGCCCGACTCCCGGTATGTATCTTAATAAAGAGTTATTCATTTTTGCAAAGGAACTCGACAAGTTGGAGGCCCTAAACTCATCGAGTAGGAATGGGATTTTTGGACACGGGACTTGAAGTCTACTCGACGAGTCGAGAAGTCTCGACTCGACGAGTAGGGCTGTCAGAGTGAAACCCTAATTTTTAGGGTTTGCACCCTATTTAAAGACCTTAAAACCCCCATTGTGGCCTCCCTCATCGCCTCCCATAGTCCAGCAAACCCTAATTCATGATCTTGAGCTTTTTGAGTGTGTGTGAGTGAAAAGGAGTGATTCCTTGGTGTTTTCTTGAAGGAGTGGAAGGTAGAAGTGCTTGGTTGAGGGAAGGAGATTTGGATCCAGAAGAACTTCATTTCTAGTTCATTTGAGGTATAAAGTCAATACCTTGTCTATTAGTTTACTAGATCTCTTCATGGGGTAGTTTAGGGTCATATGGAGCATATTATGGAACTATTCATGGATGCAAGCATGTTGTGGGGTAATAACTTCATATCCAGAGTCTTTGAGGGACTCCATGGCATAAAGGTGCCAACTTTATGGCCATGGGAGTCCCATGCATCATATAAACCACTTTTAGGGATTTTTGAGCTAAATAACCTATGCATGCATGTAAAGTTAGAAATTTTACGTGATATATCGACCCTAAGGAACCAGATCTATGTTTTGGATGCATTAAGCCCAACTAAAATCGACTGTATGGATTTGGACTATGGGGGACTCTATGAGTTTTTCATACGACTCGATGAGTTGGGTCGTGGACCCCCAACCTTTTCTGTTACTAAGTAAAATCGTTGAGTCTAGGTGATGACTCAGCGAGTTGGACATGCTTGGGCTTGATGATTGAAGGAGAACTCAACGAGTTCAAGGAGGAACTCGGCGATTTAGGAGCAAAATGTCCCGACTCGGTATGAAGGAGAACTCAACGAGTTCAAGGAGGAATCACAGTAGAGTACAAAGTTCTGCACTCCCTCGGGAAGGGCTAACACCGGGGATTCACACAATCTCTGGCGAAGAGTCTCAAATGAGGCCTGTTGCTCGGACCCCCAGGCAAAAGTAACACTCTTCTGAGTCAATCTGGTGAGAGGAACAACGATCTTGGAGAAATCTCCGACAAATATCTGATAGTAGCCGGCCATACCTAGAAAACTCCTGATCTCGGACGAAGATCTCGGCACCTCCCATCTCATAATTGCCTCAATCTTGGTCGGGTCGATCAATATCCCATTCTGATTAACGAGATACCCCAGGAACTGGACCTCTTGTAACTAGAAATCACACTTGCAGAATTTGGCATAAAGCCTCTCATCCCTCAATACCCCAAGAATTTCTCGCAGATGCTCCTCGTGCTGCTCTTTGGACCTGGACTGCACCAAAATACCGTCGATGAACACGATCACCGATCGATCCAACATGGGCATGCACACCCGGTTCATGAGATCCATGAACGTCACAGGCGCGTTGGTGAGCCCAAAAGGCATCACCACAAACTTGTAATTCACATAAAGAGGTCTGAAGGTCTTCTTCTAGATATCCTCCTCGAAAACTCTCATTTGATGATATCCATATCTTAAATCAATCTTGGAAAACCAAGATGCTCCCTACAACTGATCAAATAAATCGTCGATCCTCGGCAACGGATAACGGTTCTTGACCGTCAACTTGTTCAACTCCCGTTAATCAATGCACATTTGGTGTGAACCATACTTTTTCTTAACAAAATGGATAGGTGCTCCCCACGGCGAGCTACTCGGTCTAATGAAACCCTTCCCCATCAGCTCCTGCAGCTGTAAGGATAACTCCAACATCTCTGGTGGCGCAAGGAGATAAGGTGCCTTGGCAATAAGTGCCGCACCCGGAACCAAACAATCTGAAACTCCACCTACCTCTAAGGAGGCACACCTGGCAACTCCTCGGGAAAAACATTCGGGAACTCGCACACTATCAAAACCTCAAAGATAGAACTTGGCCTCTCTGTATGTGACAACTATCAATTTCCGGTTAAGTCAAAGTCAACTAAAGTCAACAAGTCAAACCGGTCGACTCAATTAACCCTTGTGTACTAGGGCTTACGTTAGGTAATTAATATACAACTCTCTACACTAATGAGAAATCATCAATTGAAAAGTTCGTATATCTAGATTTCCTTAACCTAAAACTATAGTAAGTAACGAACCAAACCGATAAAACAATGTTGCATACTCATCGGGAGTGTGTAAGACCCTTAAACATGGCTTAACGGGGTTTTCGGACCTTACATTGTGAAGCCGGACACTCAAAAAGGTCACAAACGAAACCTTTCCCAATCTCTTTTACTTTATCTCTCTCTATTTAGAATCTCTCCCAAATCTCTCTAAGTATGTGAAATCTCTCCCAAATCTCTCTAGGTATGAGAAATCTCTCCAAGTATGTGAAACCTCTCCCAAATCTCTCTAAGTATGTGAAACCTCTCCCAAATCTCTCTAAGTATGTGAAACCTCTCCCAGATCTCTCTAAGTATGTGAAATCTCTCCCAAATCTCTCTAGGTATGAGAAATCTCTCCAAGTATGTGAAACCTCTCCCAAATCTCTCTAAGTATGTGAAACCTCTCCCAAATCTCTCTAAGTATGTGAAATCTCTCTCAAATCTCTCTAAGTATGAGAAATATCTCCAAGAATGCGAAATCTCTCCCAAATCTCTCTCAAAAGTTCCTTTAACTTTTTGTAGTCTTTCGGGTCAGCCCGACCCTTAACCGGGTCAAAAACCGCTTAAAACGGGGTAAAAACGGGTGAAATGGCCTTAAGGAACCGAAACCCCCTCTTAAGAAGCGAACCCTCTTAGGGCCAAAGGTCCGCTATAGGGACCGAACCCAAAGGTCCCTTCGGACCGAACCTCCTCTCGGTCTATTTCGCTTCTCTCCCCGCCTAGGTTCGCTTCTGACAAGTTCGCTCCTGACAAGTTTGCTTCTGACAAGCTCGCGCCTGACAAGCTTGCCTTCGGTTCCAGCCTTCTCAGGGCCGAACCCTCGCACCTTCGGTTCCATGCGAGAGGCTTCGCAGACTTCGCCTTTTCTTCCCGGTTTTCAACTAGTTTTGCGTTTTAAGCCCGTTTTTGGTCATTTTAACACGGGATTTTCACCCAAAATTATATTTTAACATATAAGACCCCATATTTATTAAATAATCACGTTTTTGGGGATAAATCTTATCCAAGAAAAGTGGGTGAAGTACAAGAGGTGGAGTGTTGACTTCTCTTAATTTATGACACAAGCAACCACCACACCCACTCCATGACTAACCCACACACCTCCCCACCATACCTTGTCACTTCCTTGTACTTTTTCCCTCTCTCACACGTTATTCCCACGTTCTTAGATCTGGACACTCATCCTCTTTCCTCATTCTCACTCACTTACTCTCATTTCACCAAAGATCAAACTCAACTTTTCTCTCTAACTTTCTCCCTCAATTTCGGGATTTACAAGGCTGATCATCAAGCTTTCTTACAATCTTGGTAAGTATAATTCATCCTCCTTGTGATAATTACACTTCATTCTACTCCAATCATAGATTGCTTACGCAAATTCCATCACATTGGTGTTAGAATCTCGAATCTTTAAGGCAATCTTCTTAGTGTTATTGAGTTGAACACTCCTTTTCTTTAACATCCATCCAATAAAATCACACGAGGTGAGTTCATAACCCTATATTTTCATGTTTTTTTAAGTTATAAGGGGGAGAATACAAGTTAAAACACCAAGAACACAACTAAACTTTTCCAACAGCTTTCATCAAGAAAGTTTAACTCCATTCACGGGCTGTTTTGGTCAACTTAAACATTTTTGTTTTCAAAACTGTATTAGATGCAAATATTTCAGGTTTATAACTTTAAAATGACTACTTGCACATCTCCATACGATTTTTCTACGATTTATGGTGATTTTTACAAAACAGCCTATCATTTCAAGAACAAATCCGGACCAGTCTGTGAATATGGATATTTTCACACAAGTTAGAGAACACTAGAAATCATAACAAAATTTATGAACAGACTAGACTCATTTTCCAAACTCTCAGAATTTACGGATTCTGATTTGGACCTTTAATGATTTTTCTATGAATTTTCTAAAAACATAATAGAAATGGTAACACTAGAAAAATGTTTTCAATTTCATTTGCACCTTGTAACTTGTTGAGCAAGGTGTGTACCTTCATGTGATGATATGTTATTACCATATATGTCATTTTTTCTTGTTATATAGACATACATCAGAAAACAAATGGATTCTTACCTTCATAAGTATGGTAAATATATAAATAGTATTACAAGGTTATATCCATTGAAATTAATACAAACATTGGTAAGCTATGACAAGTATAGTTTATGATTCATTTACATAACAAACACATTACTAAAGGTATTACATATACAATAGGGTTACTACCACTACGAATAATTATGATAAACTATAATAAGTATAGTTAAGTCTATTATACCCCCACAAACGAACACGCTAGTTATACTCGGTACGGTTAGGGCGTATATACATTACAAACAATGTGATAAACTATAATAGGTATAGTTTATGTTTCATCCACACTACGAACTTATTACAGGAAGGGATTCACTATCACCACCACTTTTGATAAGCTATAATATGCATAGTTCATGTTCACTACCACTATCGTTATTTGATGAACTGTGATATGTATAGTTTATGTTCACCATCGCCATCACATTTGATAAACTATAATATGCATAGTTCATGTTCACTACCACTATCACTATTCGATGAACTATGATATGTATAGTTTATGTTCACAGCCACTATTACTATTTTGTACACTACACTAGGATTTGGTTTCAGTCTTTGGTTTTTAGACTACATTCTATCTAGAGTTGTTAGTTCTCATTCTATAATTTCTAAGTGTATATGCTAGAGTTATATAGAATCTAGTCGTGATTGACTTAGAATTGGTGGGTCCGCCTTATTTCCTGTTCCTTGTTTGGTTGTGGGCCTAGGGCATACCCATTATATTAGACGTTTTATCTAACTTTAATTTTATATAACTTGTATATACTTAGAGATTATAGAAGGAAACTATAAGGAATTCTAGGATGCACTATTTCATAACATAGAAACTTTCAATTCACTCTTTAAGGAAAATATCGGATTTTCTGGAACAACTTAGTTGCTTTTACAATGAAAATAGTTTATTTCTCAATTAAAACTCTTATGAACTCACCAACCTTTGTGTTGACACTTTTTCAAACAACTTGTATTCTCAGGAAATCGCTAAATAGGTAATCATCTGCTTTTGAGGACAGGGCGCTAAGGCGTTAAATTCAAAACTTATTTTGTCATCATGATGTAATTGATTTTGAAACATGTAAACTTACTCTATGATGTAACTTTTTCAATTATATTGATGATGGTTGTGTTTGCTTTCTTCACTATTACATTCGTTGTTATGATACTATACATGAAGTCATCCACGCCCGAACGTTTCCTCCTTTTTGGTTTAGGGGTGTGACAGATTGGTATCAGAGCATTGTTTATAGTGAACTGATGAGATATGGTCCACTAGAGTGGCCTAGACTGCTCTAGCGCACCAGCCTGGCCTGGCGCGCTCCTACCAGCCTTGCCTGGCGCTCCCTTGCCAGCCCTGCCGGGGACTCCCTTGCCAGCCCTGCTGGGGACTCTCCAGCCGGCTCGGCCAGGCGCTCCCTCGCCTGGCACTCCCTTGCCATCCTCTCTTAGTGCGCGGCCGCCAGCCCTCCCGGCGCCTCCGGGCGGCCTTGCCCAACTCCTTGCTAGTTGGGCCTGAATGGGGCTTGGGCCAAAGCCTGACCTAATTGTCCCCTATATAATGAACAGTACCTCCTCCGTGGAGAGGGACCTTTCCCTAGGATCTTCCCCCATGGCTCAGCCGCCACTGCACTCCGGCCGGGTGGCTCAGCCGCCACCCGCCGCCGTCAGCCACCAGCACCAAGATGGTTCTCTCCAGCTATGGAGGACCATCTCAGATCTTCTAGTTGATCTAACTTGACTGTCGGAGCCCGCTCCCAGGGCACAATACCTGGGGCGGCTCTAACGCGTCTCTCTGATTGTGACTAGCAGATCTCCGCTGCAGCAAAAGACCAGAAGAATCGTCGGAGGTCCATGTCCCATCATTTGGCGCCATCCCAGATTCGAGCAAGTGGCAAAAGCCTCAGTTGGCCTCCAGCTCGATTTTGACCAGATTTGTTCAGATCTGATGTGTTTTTCCTATAAGATTTATTCAAATCTGTTCATTTCTACCCACCATTTGGTTCAGATCCATTTGGTTTCTACCAAGATCTGTTCAGATCGATTTGGTTTCGCCAAGATCTTTCAGATCTGTTTAGTTTTTTGCTCAGATCTTTAGATCTGTTGAGTTTTTTTTCTCATATAGTTAGATCTACCTTGTTCTTGCTCAGATAGCTAAATATGCCTTGTTTTAGTTTGTTTGAGCAATTTTCAAGTTAAAAGATTTTATCAGATCCATCTTTGTTGGATTATTCAGAAAGTTGGGGAGAAAAGAGATTTCTATGAGTTTTTCCCCATCTTTGTTCATATTTTCGAATTTTATTCACCAAGTTCAAGAACAGACAAATATTTTACAAGTTTTCACTTCTTTTGCTTGCCCATTTTTGAGAAAATCGGTTTTGGTTCCTGATTTCTCATGTACAACTTCATTCAAGTTGTTTATTTGGTGCTTCCACTAGAAGCTTAGAGATGGAGCAAAAGATTTTCATACTTGTTGAGCAAGCTGAAGAGTAGGGAAGGTTTTATGATAAGAAAACATCATCAGATCCGTTTGGCCTTTGCCAAGATCTGCTCAAGATCCATTTGGTTCTTGCTAAGATCTTTTCAGATCTGTCTTCGCATCATTTTCTCTTTCAAGCATTCTCCAAGTTTGCAAAGACCTTATCAGATGTGTTTTCATCTAAGCTCTATGGTTTGATCAGCAAAGGAGAAAGAAAATAATTTTTATGAGTTTTTTTTATTTCATTTCAACACACACATTACCAGAAAAACGTTCTTTAGATTGAACCTGTTTTATCATCTGAAAAGCTGTTTGTAAACAAAGCTTTAATGTTTGTACATTTTACAGAACCTTTAAAAAAAAGAGAATGAGAAGGGAGGAGAAGTTTTGATGGGTCTTAACCCACTTTCACTCCATGTATTTTCCATCTCAGTATGAGTTTTTACCATTCATTTCACTTCATATTAAAATTCATCTTGGTAATAATTTGTGGGAACAAGTGTGTTTAAGTTGTAAACACAACTGTATGGTATTTTACCTCAGGAATTATATTTACCATCAATGTAGTTACAGTCATCCCATCAGTAAAAAAAAAGAAGGGGTGGAGAGGAGTTCTATAAGAAGAAATCATATATGTAAAAGAAATAAAAAAAAACATGTGTACAGCTAATATTTACAACACATTACACAAAAAGATATCAAAAATCGTATTTACTCCACTCTAAAAAAAAGGACAAAAAGATGGTGTATACAGTGCACACCACAAACAAACAACAACATTTTCAGTGGGACCCACCTGGTCCAATTCTTGCGTACAGAAAAAAAAGGGGGAAGGGTTTACACCATAAGCCAAAAGTTAAAAACCCGTGTGGGACCCACGTGGTCCAACGCTTAATGAACAGAGAAGACAAAAGTCAGGGCCCGCCCGGTCAACACGTTTCTTGGCAGTCAACAAAACTCCTCATCAACAATTGCAATTTCCGGTCAATGCTAGTGCCACCGGTCAGCCCGATACAACGACTCTAGCGCCAACGGACCAGCGTCGTTGACCAAGCCAAACCTCCGATCCTCTCTCCATCGTTCACTAGCATCCAGAACCCAAGAACAGCCGATTGTAGGCCCCCTATGCTCGTTTAATCACCGCCTGTTGGAGCTAGGGCACCATCAAAACCACGAAGACGAGATGCAGGCTTTGGAAACGCCTTTTGATCAAAACCGAGAAAGTAAGGGGCACTCCTATGTGAATCCTTGCTGGTTAGGTACACACGCACACCACAAAAGAGAATTGGGCTTATGGTTTAAGTAGGCTCCTTATGCTGGGCTTCTACATTACATTGGGCTGCATAAATATTAATTAAAATGGGCTATTCGCTTGATCAAATTCAAACAGCCGTTCACTTGCTGCAATCCTGAAACAAAGCCCAACTCTAGAAGAGACACTGTGATCACCGCCCCTTGGCGTTTTTTAAAAAAAAAAGAAGGGAGGGGGAAGAGTAGTACGCTACTACTACTAGTAAATCATTTCAAAATAGTAGTAAGCAATTGCGCTGCGCGGCTATCAGCAGCCGTGCTGACCAATCCTGGGAAGTCTTGCTACTCAGCTCTCACCACTCATGTTGACCGACCCTCGCTAGTCTCACTGCTCAGCCCTCAGCAGTCGCGCTGCCTGGCTCTCAGCGGTTGCGTAGCCTGACTCTCAGTAGCGACGCGGCCCATCTCAGCGGCTACAAAGTCTAGCCATCAGTAGTTACGTTTTCGGGCTAGCAGTCGCGCTGCCTAGCCCTCGGCAGCCACGCTATCCAGCTCTTGTTGGCCTGCTTGAATCGCCTAGCTCTTTCCAGCAGCTATGTATCTCGCCTTTCAACGGTTATACATCCGTCTTCGCCTCCTCTAAAGAGAAGAGAAAAAATGGGGGGGGGGGGGGTAGTGTTGGTACGACGCTATGTAGAAGTGATTTTTATTCCAAAGGGGCAGAGTTAAAGTACATGAAGAGCTGATGTATGCATGATAGTGCACTCCTGAGGTGACATTAATATTTCGGGTCAAAAGATCAGCCTCGTGGTTCAACCCTCGGTAGTCTTGTTGCCCAGCTCTCAAATGTCGTGCTACCTATCTATCACTAGCAGCTCGCTGCCCGGGCCTCAGCAGCCCTGCGAACTAGTTCTTGACAGCAGTCTCGCTACGCACCTCTTAAAAGTAGTTGCACTATCAAGCTCTAGGTAACACTGCCACATAGCTCTCCGCAAACAACCAAGACACCGAGGCATCAATTATTAGTATGACTAGAGATGCAGCAAAGCACCATATACCATTATGATTTAACTCAGACTGGTCACACGAGCTAGACACATAGATTGTAGGGTGCTACGCCCAATCATGTGGGGTTCAGTAGCCTCGCCCCGAGTCGCCTGGATTCTCAGCCTGGCTCCATTATAGCGGCAAGCTCTGCATGCGAGGTTCAACACCCTCTCCCCGAGTCGCCTGGCTTCTTAGCCCGACTCCATTATAGCAGCAAGCTCCGCAAGCGAGGTTCAGCACCCTCGCCCTGAGTCGCCTGGCTTCTCAGCCCGACTCCATTATAGCGACAAGCTCCGCATGCGAGGTTCAGCACCCTCGCCCCGAGTCGCCTGGCTTCTCAGCTCGACTCCATTACAACGACAAGCTCCGCATGCGAGGTTCAGTACCCTCGACTCGAGTCGCCTGGCTTCTCAGCCCGACTTCATTACAGCGGCAAGCTCCGCATGCGAGGTTCAGTACTTTTGCCTTGATTCGCCTGGCTTCTCAGCCCGACTCTAGTATAGCAACATGCCCCGACCATTTCACGCGATGCTTTTCCGTGTGATTTATCTACTATCATCGTCAGCCAAGCCCGATCTATTCCACGCGATGCTCTCCCGCGTGATTTATCTACGATCGCTGGCAGCCAAGCCCGATCCATTCCACGCGATGCTCTTCCGTGTGATTTATCTACGATCGTCGGCAGCCAAGCCCGATCCATTCCACGCGATGCTCTTCCGTGTGATTTATCTACGATCGTCGGCAGCCAAACCCGATCCATTCCGCGTGATGCTCTCCCGCGTGGTTTATCTACGATCGCTGGCAGCCAAGCCTGATCCATTCCACGCGATGCTCTTCCGTGTGATTTATCTACGATCGTTAGCAGCCAAACCTAATCTGTTATACGCGATGCTTTCCCGCAAGACATCTCCATGTTCGCTGGCTGCTAAGCCCAAGCTATTCCCCTAAGTCGCGCATCATAAGTCGCGCATCACAAGCTTATTCCACGACCAACACCATGATCTTGGTGTTTCCTATCTCATAGTCATCATGACTCTTTGGTGCTCGGACGATCGATGAAGTGTTATCCGCATTACAACCTGCTATAGTGAGGATACTCTCCAGCAAGAAGGTCATCCCGACAGCGGCCCTGCTTCCTATGATCCCACAACACCTCTGTTTCCTGGCTCTCGGAAACAGTCATGCCGTGTAACTCTACATGTAGCCTCGCCACGTACCCCACGACATTTTTGTTTCCTAGCTCTCGGAAACAGTCCTGCTGCGTAACCTTACCTGTAGCCTCGCCATGTACCCCACGACATTTCTGTTTCCTGGATCTCGGAAATGGTCTCGTTGTGCAACCCTACATGTAGCCTCGTCGCGTACCCCATGGCATCTCTGTTTCCTGGCTTTCGTAAATGGTCTTGCTATGCAACCCCATCCTATAGCCTCACTGCCTACCCCTCAACAATTTTGTTGTCTGGCTATCGACAATAGTCTTACTATGTGACCCTCGCTAGCAACCTAGTCGCCCAGCTCTCGGAATCTATTCCACGCCTCCTCTAAGAAAAAGGGGGGGGGGATAGGGTTGGTACGCCGCAATGCAAACTATCTAGATGGTTACGGGTGACATCCCATCTCACACGGCTACCTCAACAGTCACGTCAGATAACAGTCTCAGGGACTGAATGGCAAGCTTAAGCTTCTTAGCTACCCCGATCCGACATTCCACCGACATTAGTGTCGCATAACACTCTTTGGCAGCCTCGGTCCGCATGATCGCAACAACAGTTACGTTGCATCTCACCGATCGGCTCGCACTCCTCTCAATGAAGGAGTATCAAGTCAACTCAAGAAGCGTTTGGCTCATCGCATAACCCCACAAATTTCGTGGGCGAGGTTCAGTCATTTCTATTTATTATTTAAATGCTTTGGTGCTTTAACTAGTCCGATCCGATTGTCAGCAACCCAATCGCATCATACTAGGGGGACTTAACGACGCACAGTTTATATGACTCCGTCCAGTCCGATGTCATTGGTCGCATACCAATAACACCAGAATGGGGGGAATTGATGATATATGGTCCATTAGCATGACCCAGACTGCTCTAGCACGCCAGCCTGGCCTGGCGCGCTCCTGCCAACCTTGCTGGGACTCCCTTGCCAGCCTCGCTGGGGACTCTCCTGTTGGTTTATCCGGCTTAGTCCAGTCCGATGTCATTGGCCGCGTACCAATAACACCATACTGGGGGGACTTGATGAGATATGGTCCACTGGCGTGGCCTAGACTGCTCTGGCGTGCCAGCCTTGCCTGGCGCGCTCCTGCCAGCCTTGCCTAGCGCTCCCTTGCCAGCCCTGTCGGGGACTCCCTTGCCCACCCTGCTGGGGACTCTCCTGCCGGCTCGGCCAGGCGCTCCCTCGCTGGCACTCCCTTGCCATCCTCTCCTGGTGCGCGCCCGCCAGCCCTGCCTGGGGCGCGCTCGCCAGCCCCGCCCGGCGCCTCCGGGCGGCCTTGCCCAACTCCTTTCTGGTTAGGCCTGAAAGGGGCTTGGCCCAAAGCCTGACCTAATTGTCCCCTATATTTTGAACAGTACCTCCTCCATGGAGAGGGACCTTTCCCTAGGATCTTCCCTCATGGCTCAGCCGCCACTACACTCCGGTCGGGTGGCTCAACCGCCACCCGTCGCCGTCAGCCACCAGCACCAAGATGGTTCTCTCCAGCTATGGAGGACCATCTCAGATCTTCTAGTTGATCTAACTTGACCGTCGGAGCCCGCTCCCGGGGCACAGTCCCTGGGGCGGCTCTAACGCGTCTCTCTGATTGTGACTAGCAGATCTCCGCCGCAGCAGAAGACCAGAAGACTCGTCGGAGGTCCATGTCCCATCATGAACTAAGTATATCGAACCATATAAGATATACAAACTATAAATACATTGGGACTGAAAGTCTTTGATTTAACGTTTTCCAAATAACTATACTTTTAGAAACAAATAGTTTCTCGTTAAAAAGTACGAGCACATGCATACACACTAGGGTCAGTATCATGGTGGCATGGGACAAAAGTGGTGATTGTGGAATAGTATGATTAGGCTTGGGGATGTATAGTTAGGTCTGGGAATGACATAGCCTGATCAACTATGTCTCACCCAGAAGTGATTAGCATATGCCCAGGAATGGTAGTGGTGTTGCAACAAGTCTAAAAACTTACCAACGCTATCTACAAAGAAACATCGAGAACATAAGACAAATATTAAAGTACTATAGGAGTACTTTGAGGTACTATAACTAACTTATGTGAAAACTAAAGACCCCTATTAGTAGGTCTAAAATGACTAAGTGCATACGCTAAGGTTATACATAATCAAAGATATTATAGACTCAGAATCTATGACTATTGCTCTACTTCCTGTTCCTTGTCTGGTTGTGGATTTAGAGTAGATTCATTTATTCGAAGGTCTATTTTATCTCAGATTATGTATAACTGGTATGCACTATGTGATTATAGAAGTGCCTAATAAGGATCACCCCCTATAAGTAATTATAGGATTAGACATCTATTAACTATCTCTTCTACCCCTGTTCTCGCACGAACAACGTGGAGAGAACCCAACTACCAAGAGACCTCTATTCTCCTAACTGGGACGATGGTGGCTAGAACAAAGAAAATCCTGAAGAGGATCCTAAGGAAGTAATAGGCGAAGGGCCCGAAGATGATCCAGAAGGGAATCCAGAGAAAGCGAAACCAAATGAAGACAAAGACAAAGGGGAAATAGGAGAAGACTCTGACGAAGGGCCCGAAGTCTGCAACACACCCTCCAGTGTCCCCCACCCCGATGAAACTTCCATGGTCAGACACTTCGATGAACCGTAGATTTGAAGAGATAGAACCTGGAACAAGATCAAACACCCCCTCTGGTGTAACACCGTAAATTTCAAAACAATTTTTCGCATTTTATAAAAACATAATTCATTCATTATTTATAAAAACATCATTGTTTAAAACTCAATTCATAACATATATCAATCCCAAGATCTCAACATAAAAATCCCGTGTGTGTACTGATCAAGTCGGCGCCTTTCCGCGATCCTCACTAGTACCTGAAACACATAACACAAAACACTGTAAGCACAAAGCTTAGTGAGTTCCCCCAAAATACCGTATATAACACATATTAGCCACTCGAGGCTATAATTTTGTGGGTCCGTGCACCCAAACTCTGTGAACCCTCATGTTCTATCTCTATGAACCTTCAGGTTCTAACTCTGTAAACATGCACAGCATAAATCACATAGAATAATGCAGTGCAACACATAACACATATATAGCATACAAACACTGTATCACATAACTCCGATTACCTACTCAAGGTAAAGTATAGTGAGAAGACTCACCTCGGATATATCAGTAAATCTCTGACTCGGTAAAGTCTGGTCTAGCCCCTGCCTAATCACATTAAATAAATACTCTAATTAATACAACCATCAGGGCTAGGCTAATCTCTCTCTATACATCCTCTAGGAAGGGTAAAAGACTATCCTACCCTTCCGATGACTCTAAGGTCCAAACATTGACTAACCCTAAAAGTCAACGAAGTCAATGGTCAACCTTGACCAAACTTGTCGAGTGCACAACTGTGACTCAGCGAGTCCACACGTTTTCTTCACTCTCCTAGTCCTCATTCGACTTAGAATTGGTGGGTCCGCCTTATTTCCTATTCCTTGTTTGGTTGTGGGCCTAGGGCAGACCCATTATATTCGACGTTTTATCTAACTTTAATTTTATATAACTTGTATATATTTGGAGATTATAGAAGGAAACTATAAGGAATTCTAGGATGCACTATTTCATAACATATAAACTTTCATTTCACTCTTTAAGGAAAATATCGGATTTTCTAGAACAACTTAGTTGCTTTTACAAGGAAAATAATTTATTTCTCAATTAAAACTCTTATGAACTCACCAACCTTTGTGTTGACACTTTTTCAAACAACTTGTATTCTCAGGAAATCGCTAAACAGGTAATCATCTGCTTTCGAGGATGGGGCGCTAAGGCGTTAAATTCAAAACTTATTTTGTCATCATGATGTAATTGATTTTGAAACATGTAAACTTACTCTATGATGTAACTTTTTAATTATATTGATGATGGTTGTGTTTGCTTTCATCACTATACATTCGTTGTTATGATACTATATATGAAGTCATCTACCCCCGAACGTTTCCGCCATTCTGTTTTAGGGGTGTGACACTGTAGCAATCCGCGTATCCATCACGTAAGCCAAGAAATCCTTACATCCCTGCCGTAGACTATGTCTCGCTCTTGCAGCAGAGTAGAAAGCTGGTCCAGATCTAGTACCCTCGCCATACACCGTAAGCACTCCCACACTAGGGTCTCGTATGGTCACCACCTAACACTCACAATCGATCATTACTCCAAAACGACTCAACCAGTCCATGTCGACTATGAAATAGACACCACCCATTGCGATAGGTACCAGGTCTATCGGGAACTTAATACCAAAAATCTCTAGCACACATCCTCGGAATACATCGGTAGCGAAAACCGCATGCTTTTCGGCTATAGAAACCCATAGAGGTCGATTCAACGCCTCACGTTGGATAGTGATGTGACATTTAAAAGTTAAAGACACGAAGGATCAACCCGCACCCGACTCAGATAACACCAAATTAGGTACATAACTCACAAGGAAAGTACCTAAATACAACACAGAATAAGCACAACAAATCTCAAAATAAAATAAATAAGGAAATACGTATCATCCATGACATCAGGTGCTGCACGGACCTCCTCCGCTGTTAGCTGAAAAGCTCTCCCACGAGCCCTTGGAGTGTAACGCCCGGGTTTCAGGGCTAAGCATTTTATATGATGTAATAGTCTAGGTCAACTATTGTAACTCTTTTTGAAGTAATAAAAAGAAATTATTTGAATACTATGTGAATTATGTGTATTTGTGTGCTTATAACTTAATTATAAATGTATAATTAATAAAGAATAAAAATAAGCGTCAAAAATTAAAGTGAGAGATAAGCCCGATATCTTTATATAAAGTTGTAGTGGTCGAAACAAGGATTCCGGGGATATAAAGAACGCTGAAATCCGATTTATAACGAAGAAGTTATGACCCGTCGAAATTTGCGACGAAACCGGCACAGCACCGGGAAGTGTAAATAGTGAATTTACTATAGAGTAATTTTTAGCCTTAGCGATCTAAACGAAAGTCGTAGAAGACATTAAACCGAGAGCGTCCATAAAAAGAACGCCCAAATCTGACTTCGTATGAGGAAGTTATGATTTTTCGAAGTTTCGGCTTAGTAGTATACAGCCCGAAGTTCGAATATTAGATGGATTGGTTTATAGCCGACACAACCTAAACGACAATCAAATATCTCATTAATAGTAGCGTAACGATAAAAAGACAGACGAAAATGGACGTCGGATGAAGAAGTTATGAATTTTTAACGAACCAATCATGTCCCAACCTGTTAATAATATAACTTTTAAAATAAATTCAAAACTAGCCGACGGAGTCTAAACGAAAGTTGTAGAGTACGTTCCCGCCTACGCGTGGATATAAAGAACGTCGAAAACGGAGCTCGTATGTGAAAGTTACAAATTTTTAAAGTCAAGTGTACAATTTGCGAAATCTGATGCAAGATGCGATGATGTGGCACGATCCCAGCCTTCCCTTGTTGGGATCAGTTGGTCTTTGGAACCCACTCCATTTTGAAATTGGGTTGACCTTTGTCATCAACGCATGGTACTCTATCCCATGACATATCATGTTTATTACAGACAGAAGATGAAGAAATATTAGAGTCATTAGGAGATTTGGGAGAGTGAACCTTCGGAACCCATCTGTGGTTGGGTTTAACCCATTTCTTGTTCGATCGGTTGGGTGCCTTATCGCTTGCTTTAGAACTTGAAGTCGGCCACCGAGATGACTTTAACCTAACCGGTCTTTGTTTCATTGGAGCATCTTTTGAATTGGGCTTCTTAGCCGACATTCCCTTCTTGTTGTTGGAAGTTGATTTCGTGATCTTCTTTGCATTCCAGTCACCATTGCGCAATTGTGACTTCGAATGATTTCCTTTGGCATATCTCCCTCTTGGCGCATTTTTCCACCCTTGTGCGTAGTAAGGAACGTATGCGTGATTTGGACAGTTTCTGACAATGTGTCTAGGTGTTCCACAGTGAAAACATGTATTTTTCTTCACGTGGGAATTGTTTCTTCCTGCCCCTGGTAGCGTACGCTTGCCTTGTCTCTTATTGTACCCACAAGCACAGTTGCAGCAGACACTTTGACTTGCTTGTTTTGGTGGCCTGTATTTACCAATAATAGTTTGATTAGTAGCAACTGAGTTAGAAGCAACAAATTCTTAGTTCAAGGAGCCATTTGTTTGTTCAATAGTGTTCTCCTTGCTCTCATCTTCCACTACTTTACCTACACAAGAAGTAGAAGCATCAAAAACGTTCACCTTAATATTCTCAGTTGGCCCAGATTGTTCAATATTAACTGAAGCTGGAACAGGGGTTTGGCCAAACTGAGCAGTAATTTCTTCCTCGTTGGTCTCAAGGGATGGGTTACAGTTGTCATTGAAAGGAGGTGGAACACTATGATACCCTAGACCCTTGTTTTGATTATCTTTGAATTTTATTTGTTTTTCATTCATGGAAGCAACTACCTCACTTAATACATAACATTTTTTAAAGTTAAATTCAGCATCATTATATTTTGTTTTCAATGCATCAAGTTCGGCAGTTAATTTGGCAAGCTGTTCCTAAACATATGAATAATTTTCACATTTATTGTTATATTCTTCTTGAAGTGTTCTAAAGTCCTTGATTTTGGTCTCTAGTTGTGCTTTTACGGGTTTTGACCTTTCCTTAGAGTATAGCCTTCATATTTAAGGTCCTCATTTTCTCTTTTTAATAAATTGATTTGATCTCGGAGAAATTTAATAGTAGTTTCACTAGATTGAGAGCATGAAGCTTCATTGACCGGGATGTTTGAGTAACTCATTATTTACCAAAAATGCCCTTTGACTAAAAACTCAAAAGTCAACCTTAAAAGTCAAGCTTAAAAAGTCAAACTTGAAAAGTGAAACTTAGAAGTCAAACTGAAAAGCTAAAATTAAAAAATTGAAAGTTAAACGAGAAAGTCAAAGTTTAAAGTCAAAGGTCAGACTTGAAAGTCAAAGTCAAAATTTTAAGGTCAAAAGTCAAAAATAATAGTCAAAAATTAAAAATCAAAATTTTGGGTTGAAAATGGAATTTTAAAATTCAAAAAATTTAATTTTGGGCTAAAAATTGTCAAAATTCTAAAATTAAGGGCGACACAGCAAAGCTTTATGACTTAAAAAAGGAAAATCTTTATCAATTGGCTTGCTAGATGAGTTGGTAAGGGAGATGGTTGTCTATGCGTGAGACCCAAGGTCGATCCTTGCACCACGCAAGAATTTTTTATATTCGCTGCTGACGCACACGCGGGCCGAACCTACTTTGCCGAAAATCCGAGAACGAGAGGCTGAGGATCCGAACCGAGGAGAATCTCGCACCGTGAATCGGCTGAAGACCGTAATCGTGAGGCTGAGATCGTTGGACCGCAAACGAACAGACCGAGAACTGAAGCTACGGACCGAAGACCTCGTTGTTGACTGTAAACCTTCGCTCCAACTATCTCGCACCGTGAACCCTCGCGCCAACCGAAAACGCTGCTGTCCAAGAAAGTTGTTGGCCGCCTAGGGTTTGACCGGATGCGAGGATTGCCGCCCAGATCTCGCAAATCTTGACCTAAAATGCCCAAAACTTGCCAAAAACACGGGATTTTCAATATTTTAATGCCAAACTCGATCTAAACTCCAAAAATATGAAGAACACGAAGAACAATGGCCAAAAATTCGTCAAAAATAAATTAAAAACACCAAGAATTTCCAAGAAAACTCTTAAAAAATATCTTGCAATGACCAATCTATTTCATATATACATTAAATTGATCCTAGTTGTTCTTCCTTCCATGCTTTACCTTCTCTGTCTTCCCCTCTAATCTCTCTCTTTTTTTTTTTGCTTTTTGTTCATACGTACATAAGCACCATGGTTTTAATTTTTTTTTTTTGGTTGGGTAGATGCTAAGAGCATATATGGACATTTCCATGATCTGCTTCATTTTCTAATTCATGTACCTCCATTTCTTTTGCTCTAAACCCCAATACCCACAAAATTTGTAATTTACCCAAACGTCAAACTCTATCTTTCCAACCCTATTTTATGTTGCAATTCCATAGAATGAAGAGTTGATATTACCACCACCACCATCGTTTTGTCTCACTACTATCGCATTAGTAGCCACTAATAACCTAAAAGTTTCTAGGAATCTCGAGGCTCTTGATTTTGCTTGGTTATCAAATTACTGCTCTTGGTTGTAGCGTTTATTTTTATTTAATTTGCTAGGTTTTTTGATTTACCGAAAGTTTTGGAGTTAATTATTGTTGTCATTAATCTCCAAGTAAGTCATGAGGCATTTAACTCTGCCTTCAACTAGCCACAACATATTATGGGTCATGGTGTTGATAGGACTACATTCTCTCCACATTGTTGTGCATAGCTCGAGTTTATGTTGAGGTAACCGTAAACATAATATTCCTCCTTCAATAGTTCATATTTGAGGAAATAAATATAATAAGTTGATTGTATCAATTTTGATGTTGTGTGTTGTTGCACCACATATGTTTGATGAAATGCATACATGAAACTATAAGTATGAAAAACTAAAGCACTTTACATAGTTTTAGGTCCTGCATTTTGAATATTTGATGGGTTTTTTTTATGTTCATCTTTCGACAAACTTCCTCACTAATTCTAAAAGCTTAAACCACTTATGGTCTTCATTATCTTATTTTTTTAGTTCATGTGACTTTATATTTCCAGCTTTTAGCTCAGGTCGTCTTTCTAATACATACATCATTGCCACTAGTAATCTTTATTATGTGATTGTGGATTTTTTTGGTGCCATTTTATACAAAGTTTGACAATTTAGAGAGTGTCATAAAGGTGTTATCTTAAACGTCTAAATAGAAATATGGTTACATGATAATTGTTACGTAGCTCATATATATGCCAACTGGTCTCATACTTAACCTGAGGCCAATGTTAATTGCATCAATATTCCTAATTATATTTTCATTTTGTAAACCACTTGATGCGATATTACAAATTTGAATCAACATTCCCAATTTATTTTCAATAGCTGAATAGTTTTTATAATCTTTGCAGGTCAACAAGTCGAAAGCTGCTATTAGTCAGCTCTCTGGGTGCAATTTACCATATTACAATGATACATGCTTGAAAATATTCTTAAAGCCGTAATTGGAATTAGAGAAAGAAATATAAATGATCTTCATGATAGTATTGTTTTTATCTAAATTTAAGTTTCAAACCTTTTTGTTTGTGGTACTGATAATGTTTTTCTTTCAATTGTTAGGAAGAAGTTGTAAAATCGTTTTTCATGCTTTAGTAAAAACATATAATTACTATGATCATAGTAATGTAAACATATTTTTAATGATCATACTTTAGTTTTTTTTTTCATGCATACAACCAAAAAAATTGAAATTTCAATCAATTAAGTCAAGGGCTACCCTTACATCACACCCGCTAAAGAGAATATTTAAGTAACCAATGTTGTATAAACCATTACTTGATAGTTAAGAAAAATAATACTTTATTTTTTTTATATAAAAAGGTTTATACTTATTTATTTATATGTAAAACTACTAGTTTGATCCGAACAATAAAAGTAACGTTTCTTATTAAATTAGTACAAATATAAACCTTGAGTAGTTTTTCGTCAGACATATTGGAAACTTATTGCAACAAATAACAAATTTATACATAATTATAATCATGAAACATCTTGGAGATAAAAAGAAAAATAAAATTTTCATGTTAAATTTGAATTTGTTTAAATACCTGCACTCTAAATTTGCATTCATTATTGGAGACAAAAGGAAAATTAATTAATTTCTTTCATGTTTGTGTTATATTATCATTTTTTTTAAAGTATTATTTGTGTAAGTAGTTGAAATCGTTGTTGATGGCAAAGAGTTGAGATCTTTTTTAATAATAATAAAAATAATAAGAGAAGGGTTGTTAAAGTTAACGACATATTGTCCAAAACTAAGGACCAAAATTGCAAAAAAGTTCCATTTTATACTAAACCTAGTAAAAGTAAAAGCTGTATACTTGATATCATTTTTGTAATTACTCTTATTTGTTATAAATAATTAATACTTCGAAGTTTAACATGGTTTATTGGGTTTTTGGATATTTGACAATGGGGTACTCAAAGGCCTATCATTTGAAGGCCTTAATTTATAGTTTATGGTGGTGGCTACGTGATTTATTTTGCTAAATTTAATGGGGACTCTATCAAATTCTTGTAGGCAATGAAGAAATTTGTGAAGTCAGTTAATATATTATATACCTACTGTTCAAATGTTATATTTTGGTTTTTGAAGTTATTATAATGTCAAACCTATTTAAAATCAATGAAAATGACATTTTGTTGATTATGTTGAAATGATATTGAGAATGAAATTGTTAAGTAGATTGTAATTTCGCTATAACAAGTTCTTATCACAACCTATTTCTATGAAGTTGGTTGCTATTTATCGTAAGGTTTCCTTTAATCAAAGGGGAAAAATGTCATTTGTTTGTGTGTTGTGTGTTGTTATGGTTTGTGTATATGTGTGCATGTTTTTGTGTGTGTATGTTATGGTGTGTGTGTGTGTGTGTGTTTTGTGTCTATTTATGTGCATATGATCTATGCTATTTTAATTTAACTAATACCTATAAACTTACAGACAAAAAAATTTTGTTTGTCAATTAATTTTTTTTGCAAATCTTTGATTAATAATTACGATTTTTAAGTATCAAATAGTGTTTTTCTTTCTCAACCGTGGTTTCCACGGGTTTAAACCTAGTCAAAGTGAATAATGCAAGATATAAGATGAATAAGAACACAAATAGTTGATCTTCAATGCACACTATTATCATTCAATAGTTGGGTACACAAGATTCACTGTTACACAATGTTCTCTCTTCTTTCTCTCCAAAAACGTGTTCTAAGCAATATGGAAGCCCCTACAACGTCCAACCCATCTTTCTTACTCATTTTCAAACCTAAATAACGCTATATATACCTAGGCCTAATAACCAAGCCCAAGCCCAAAACCTAAACAAAACAATACAAAGCCTAACCAAAATCACACACAATTTCGGTCCAATTACAAGGAACTCAAGGGGATTTCGGCCCTAGACTGAAAACTCTAAAGGCTTCTGAAAAGAAAAGTATAAACCACAATTTATGACCTAACACCCTTTGTCCCTAATCATCCTCAACGAAACCCTAACTCCATAGTTGAGTGTTCTTGAGCTTAGAAGGTCATTTTGGGTGTGTTTTGGTGTTTTTGAAGGAATGAGATCATCTTGAAGCTTCATTGGAAGAGTGGGAGCTTGTAGATCTGGAACATCATCTTCATTTGGCACTTTTTGGAGGTATAAAGTTCTAAACTTGATGTGTCATAGCTTAGATCTAGTTCTAGCTTGATTTTGGTTAACTTTTGGTCCCATGAGTGAGATTTGGTGGCTTGATGTAATACAAGAAGTTACAAGTTGCCCCTCTTCACGTTTTTGAGGTTTCTAAGTCTTAAAGTTAGCATCTTTTGGGTTGGGATTCGCCCATGCATGAGTTTAGGTCCATATTATGATCCCGCCTATGCATGGATATAAAGAACGTCGAAAACAGAGCTCGTATGCGAGAGTTATGATTTTTCTAAGCGGGAGGGTGTTGTGCGAGTTTGTGTGATGTGGCGCAATCACAACCGTTGCTTTCTTCCCCAAAAAAGCCATCAGATGATGACACACGGCACTGACTCGGAGAGTCAGTGACCCAATTCGGCAAGTCTAGTTGCCTGGCAACCTATAAATAGAAGTGACGGGTTCCCTCATTCTTCAAACCTTTCCAACATCTTCTCTCTCTCTAAACTCTCTCTCTCTCTCTCTCTAGCCCCCAAAACCCCCCCCTAAGCCTAGGTAAACCCCCTAGCACCCGAAGGAAGCCCCGAGGCTCCCGAAGTGTAACGCTCGAAAAATTTCAACCAATTTAAACTTTTCAAAAACAACCCACATTCATTAAGTTATTACAAAAAGGTTTTCAATACTTTTATTATCAGAGTATTCCCCATAACCATATCATAAAACATAAACATGAGCGGCGATACAATCACGCCTTTGCCTTGCCACGGTCTCCTGAAGTACCTGAAATAATAAACCACAACTGTAAGCTCGAAAGCTTAGTGAGATACCCCCAAAATACCAACCACAATACCATACACACATAATATCATAACCAGAACAGAACAACCATGCACTTCGGGTCTACTGTGTGACTGGTCCGCCGCACCGGCCTACAGTCCACCTGGTCCACCCTCCGATTCTAGCCATATACATCGAGTCTACAGTGTGATTGGTCCGCCCGCACTTCAATCCATCTGGTCCACTCTTTGAGTCTACAGTATGACTGGTCTGCCCACACCAGGCCTTCAGTCGGCCTGGTCCACTCTCCGAGCCTCGACACGTCTGGTCCGCCCTCTCGGGGCCTTCAGCCTATCCGGACCGCTCGCTGGGCCTTCGGGACAACCGGTTTGCCCTGGGTATGTTGGCCTACAGCACAAAGCAGGACCCGCCTCAACCCAACCCCAGTCCAACAACCATGCGCACATAAACATATAATCATATATCAATTCACAACTAATCAAACCGATCTTAGCAGATCACATACATAGCACATCCCTACCAGGATTCCAACCTAACCGGTCACTAGCATAGCATCATCCTATAAACCAGGATACCAACCCTAACCACGTCTCTAACATATACCATCCTAACTACCAAGATGCAAACATAACAAAGCAATAACATAACAACAACTATCCGGATTTCCATCCGATAAAGGGCCGGCCTTGGTGCCTTAGACCCTGTTGATATAGTGAGGATGACTCACCTCGCAACTGCCGACTGAAAAGATAAGATCACGCTGCTCCAACCTCCGACACGAACTCCACCACTAATCAATACCAAAAGACTGAACTCAATAAATACCAATAATTACCAAAATATCCCTGGAAGTCAACTGATCAACTCTTGGTCAAAGTCAAAGTCCTCAGTCAAAGTCAACCCTCCCGACTGACTCTACTCGCCGAGTCCCTATACTCAAAAACTCCCAATCCACGACTCAACTCGCCGAGTCGCCCCAAGACTCCCCGAGTCCAACAAACTCTAAGTCACTTCCTGCTTAACTCACCGAGTCGTCCCTCGACTCACCGATTCACAGCTCAACCAAAAAGGTTAGGACTTCACGACCAGACTCGCCGAGTCCAAGAACAGACTCGCCGAGTCCAAGGCAATCTTCAACAGACTCGTCGAGTTGTTCTTCCAACTCGTCGAGTTCCTGCCTGCCTTCATGAAACTCGCCGAGTACACTCATGTGACTCGTCGAGTACCTCTAGTTCTTAATCCATACAGTGGCTTTCTAAGCCATGCAGGGGCTCCAATCCATAGATCTACTCTTCTACAACCAACCCATCACGTAAAGTAGAAAACTTTACGTGAATCCAAAGAGATCTAAGCATAAAACACTCTAGGGCTAGGGTTTGGGACAAAAGAACTTCACCAACAACTCTTGGCCATAGACTTTATGGCTTCTTGGATCATTAACAACCTAGATCTGAGGTAGCATCCTCAGATCTAACTCCAAACTCGAGATGGACCTTATATATTCCCTAAAAACCCTACAATTGATAGATCTAGATGCACAAAAGCTCAAGAACAGATTATTACCTCAAATGCAAGCTCCCACTGAAGTAGACCTCGGATCTATGTCCCTTTCTTGCTGCAACCCCTTTTCTCTTCAAGATTTCCTTCCTAATCCACTTATCCAAGCTCCAAAATGTGCTCCAATCTCTCACTCATGTCTATTAGGGTTTGTGGAACTCAAGGGAGGGTAAAGAGGCTGGGGAGAGGGTATTATGGGATTAAGGTTTTCTCCATACAACACTAACTCGTCAAGTCCACCCATGCGACTCGCCGAGTTGGTCACTTAACACGTGACCCAAAACGCGACTCGACTCGTCGAGTCTATCCATCGACTCGCCGAGTCGACCTTCTTATTTACCCTTTTAGCCCTTCAACTATACTTCTGAATTTCCGAGATGTTACAATTCTCCCCCACTTAAATTTGGCTTCGCCCTCGAAGCCTGCTGCAACACATCACAGATGAATACTCCCACCATACAGCTCCTAGCCTCAACCGACCCAGGTTCCTCCAAACACTGCTATCAAACCCCTATAAAGTCCAACTCTTTTATTCCATGCTGACAAGATGACACATCCTTCAGTTTCTGAGCAGCTCCCATGAGCTCTCCTCTGCAATCACATACACATGCTGCACCCACTCTAACATCCTCGGCTAGAAAAACCCGACACACTAACGATACCTCCAAACATCCCCCAGGATGAATTACCGCTACATACATAACTTCCTGATCACAACCATACTGTAAAATCCAAGGCTCCATCCTTGCATCCCCTCCGAACTCTTCTGGTTCTAAACTACCGGAAATCCTTCCGCAACCTCAACAGACACCCAACTCGGATGTGTTCCCATACTACTGGTACCATCCCAATACTTATTGTCAATAGTTGAAGTACTGCCGATAATCCACTTACTCCACTTCCTCCTCTTTATGGAGTACCCATGCTCCTTACGGAGCTACCTGCCTTTCCTTTCCAGTAAATCCACTCAACAACCCTTACTGCACCTGCATGTGCCACTAAGCTAAACTTCACTCTACGTTATCCATGTAGAGCAACTGCTATTCTCGAACTTCCATAAACTCTGAATCTGCTTGCAAGGATTCTCGAGTCCATGCACTGCCTTCCACTAACATGATCAATACTTGGGCCAGACCATATCAATTATCATCCCATGGTGACGCCGTTTCTCACTCTCCTCGAACCGATCCACTAACACATACAGAGTCTTCAGCATGGCTAGACCGCCTTACCAAGCCTTCAGCCTATCTGGACCACTCTCGGAACCTTCGGCATGTCTGGACCGCCCTCCTGGGCCTTCAGCCTGTCTGGACCGTTCCCCGAGCCTTCGGTCTGACTGGTACGCCCACAGGCCTTTAGTCTGTCCAGACCGCTCAAAACTGTCTTACGTCACCCTGAACCATTCCTTCCGGAAATCTCTCCCGTACATATTATTCTAGACCACTTGGGGTTCCGAACTCTAACTCCATTCCTTATACTCGAATCCCAACCTATCCCAAGGCCCAACCTTGGTCTGTATCCCGCCCCACTCGTCTGCCACTTATTCATACCAACCCACACTCTTGGTTGACTGAAACACTGTTGAATCCCAAACAGCTAATCAACCTCAAATACTTGTCGATCCTCCGGAGAATTTTCCAATTCTCCCCACTTAGAGCACTGACTACCAACCACCGGTGGCCCAACCGGCATCACTTAAACATTCTTACTCAACAACTTCTCTTATACTTGCACTGATTCTAAACGAGCAACCTCCACAAAACCACGTTCCGGCATCGCACATCTCAAACTCTAAGGGAGTTCGACTCCTCGTTGAACACTTCTCAAAACACAATTGCTATACACGACAACATAACCATACAACCAAATGTTGACCATCAATTCCTTGGATGCTAACTAATTCCAATCCCCTAACTACCGACCCCTCAATAATACCATAAACCCGAAAGACCGAACGAATACAATACCATGAATTAAGCGAACGAGATGAGCAGATATAATACTCCATAATAGCCATAAGATAACAAGATATAAAGAAGGAAACATACCCGCAGCTGAATCCGGCTCTGCCCTGACCTCCTCTGCTATAAGCTGAAAAGCACGCCCCTGAGCCCTCGGGGGCTCTGCTCCACCCTGACCTCCACCCGTAATCCTCAAAGTGGCTGGTGTTGGAGCCGGCACCGGTCCTGCAGTAAGCTGTGGACAGTTGGCCCTCATGTGACCAATCTGATGGCACTGATAACAAATCCTCATATCCTGAACTGGGGCTGACTGACGGCAATCCCTCGCATAATGCCCCCCTCTCCCGCACTTGCGGCACGCACCACCGGTCCTACAAACTCCGGTGTGACCCTTCCCGCACTTCCCACAAGTGCGGCTCCTCTGATCTCCCAAACTAGAATCAACGGTCTTGGACCGTTTCGGCGCCGTCTGCGACTGCGTCGGGGTCTGCCTCTGCTCTCTCAACTGCAACTCAATCTCCAACTCACGCTGCCGAGAGGCCTCCTACAACTCCAGCAAGGTCTCACACCTCTGCGTAGACACGAACTGCCTGATATCCCTCTTGAGCATACTCAGATATCGGGACATTTAAGCCTGCTCTCAAGCATACTCCGGGCAAAACATTGCCCTCTCAGTGAACATCGTGGTGATCTCCGTCATCGACTCTGAATCCTGCTTCAGCTCCAGGAACTCCTGATCCAACCTCTCTCTCTCTCTCTCAACTCGTGGAACATAACGAGTGCTGAACATCTTCCGAAACTGATCCCAAGAAACCGCAGCCCGCTGCACATCTGAATATGACCTCGTAGTCAACCTCCACCAATCCTTCGCCCCGAGCCTCAACAGTTTCAGTGCACACCTCACCCTCTAATCAGCAGGGCATGAACATGTGAAGAAACATCCCTCCACATCTGACAACCATCGCATAGCAACAATCGGATCCTGAACTCCATCAAAAGTAGGGGGTTTCGTATTATCAAAATCCCGATACTAAAAACCTCTACTGGCTCCTCCCCCTGCCGCTGCTACAGCCACTGTAGCCGCCGCGGCAGCCGTCTCTGTAAGATCTGCATAGCGCTCATCAAAATACTCGACCATGGCGGTCTTGATCGACCCAAACAGTTCCGGCAACTCGGCCCGGAACATAGCAGCAACCTCATCATGCAGGATCTCACAAATCCTAGCATCCAACTTGTCTGTGCTCATTTGACCGATAACCTTGGGTGGTGCTGATCCACCCTGACCGCCCCCTCCTGCTCCAGATCCTGACCCGGATCCGCTCCCAGCATGCCTTGTAACCACCATATTGAAATTCACCGCCAGAAAATCAAATGCTTCCCCAATAACCCAGGAACCAACTCCCAACTCGACCCTAGGGGTTGTGACTTCCTTGATACGTGTATGGTTCCTGTGCTTTCAGTAGTACGGGCCCATACTACCTTCCGCACCTACCTATATTTATATCAAGTATCACCACAACACCCTAGTGAAGAACATGCATAACAAGCACTCAACCCTCACTCCTAGAGGAACACTGGAAATCTCATACAGAAAGAAACCCTAGGCTAGCATGCATTACAATCAGGCAACTCTATCATGCACTTCCTGAAGATCCCTAGCCTAACACTAGCATGATGTTCTAACATATCACATAATCAAATAACTTGTATGGTATTTTGGGGTTACTTACTGGCTTCGGCTGATCGTACCTCCGCGTCCTCCTTTACTCATTTTTGAAAACCATTTTAAATTCTCTTTTTAAACTCTCCTTGATTTGAGACTAGATTCACACGAATGTTCCTCCAATTCACTCAAACCAAGGCTCTGATACCAACTTGTAACGCTCTAAAATTTCAACCAATTTAAACTTTTCTAAAACAACCCACATTCATTAAGTTATTACAAAAGGTTTTCAATACTTTTATTATCAGAGTATTCCCCAGAACCATATCATAAAACATAAACATGAGGAGTGGTACGATCACGCCTTTGCCTTGCCACGGTCTCCTGAAGTACCAGAAACAATAAACCACAACTATAAGCCCGAAAGCTTAGTGAGATACCCCCAAAATACCAACCACAATACCATACACGCATAATACCATAACCAGAACAGAACAGCCATGCACTTCGAGTCTACTGTGTGACTGGTCGGGCCATATACATCGAGTCTATAGTGTGATTGGTCATCCCGCACTGGGCCTTCAGTCCACCTGGTCCACTCTCTGAGTCTACAGTATGACTGGTCGGCCCGCACCGAGCCTTCAGTCGTCCTGGTCCACTCTCCGAGCCTCGGCACGTCTGGTCCGCCCTCTCGGGGCCTTCAGCCTATCCGGACCGCTCGTTGGGCCTTCGGGATAACCAGTTCGCCCTGGGTATGTTGGCCTACAACACAAGCAGGACCCGCCTCAACCCAACCCCAGTCCAACAACCATGTGCACATAAACATATAATCATATATCAATTCACAACAAATCAAACCGATCTTAGCAGATCACATACATAGCACATCCCTACTAGGATTCTGACCAAACCGATCACTAACATAACATCATCCTATATACCAGGATACCGACCCTAACCAGGTCTCTAACATATACCATCCTAACTACCAGGATGCAAACATAACAAAGCAATAACATAACAACAACTACCCAGATTTCCATCCGATAAAGGGCCGGCCTTGGTGCCTTAGACCCTATTGATATAGTGAGGATAACTCACCTCACAGCCGACTGAAAAGATAAGATCACGCTGCTCCAACCTCCGACACGAACTCCACCACTGATCAATACCAAAAGACTGAACTCAATAAATACCAATAATTACCAAAATACCCCTGGAAGTCAACTGATCAACTCTTGGTCAATAAATACCAATAATCACCGACTCGTCCCTCGACTCAACGATTCACAGCCCAACCAAAAAGGTTAGGGCTTCACGACCAGACTCGCCGAGTCCAAGAACAGACTCGTCGAGTCCAAGGAAATCTTCAACAGACTCGCCGAGTTGTTCTTCCAACTCGCCGAGTTCCTGCTTGCCTTCATGAAACTCGCCGAGTACACTCATGTGACCCGTCGAGTACCTCTAGTTCTTAATCCATACAATGGCTTTCTAAGCCATGCAGGGGCTCCAATCCATAGATCTACTCTTCTACAACCCACCCATCATGTAAAGTAGAAAACTTTACGTGAATCCAAAGAGATCTAATCATAAAACACTCTACAGCTAAGGTTTGGAATAAAAGAACTTCACCAACAACTCTTGGGCATAGACTTTATGGCTTCTTGGATCACTAACAGCCTAGATCTGAGGTAGCATCCTCAGATTTAACTCCAAACTCAATATGGACCTTATATATTCCCCAAAAACCCTACAATTGATATATCTAGATGCACAAAAGCTCAAGAACAGATTATTACCTCAAATGCAAGCTCCCACTGAAGTAGACCTCAGATTTATGTCCCTTTCTTGCTGCAACCCCTTTGCTCTTCAAGATTTCCTTCCTAATCCACTTATCCAAGCTCCAAAATATGTTCCAATCTCTCACATACGTCTATTAGGGTTTCTGGAACTCAAGGGTGGGTAAAGAGGCTGGGGAGAGGGTATTATGTTCTTTATATAGGGCTCAACCCCCGGGATTAGGGTTTTCTCCATACAGCACTAACTCGCCGAGTCCACCCATGCGACTCGCCGAGTTGGTCACTTAACACGTGACCCGAAACGCGACTCGACTCGCCGAGTCTATCCATCGACTCGCCGAGTCGACCTTCTTATTTACCCTTTTAGCCCTTCGACTATACTTCTGAATTTTCGGGACGTTACAAGAAGCCCCAAGAAAAGAGCCTTTCGGCTCGGGAATGCTGCTCCAGTGAAGCATGGTTTTCGAGAAAACTCGTTGTAAGTGAGCTACGCTTAACCTATCTTTAGTATAGCTTATGTTTCAATATAGTAATGTTAATAGGAACTTATAATGAGTATTTGGGCTATTATTATGAGTTATATAAGTGTCGTTATAATATTTGTTAACCATTCGTGGTACGGGGAATCTGGTTCGGAGGGTCGCTTGGGTTGCTGGATTCAGAAGTGTTATATGCCAAAATGATCCTGCCCTCCGGTGTTCCATGTATGGCCCCTGTCTATACATAGTGGGTTAAGAGTATTTTTTAACTCTTATATAATAGTAATAATAGCTAGACTATTAATTAGTCTCGTCAAACATTAGACTAAACTCTAGCGGTAACGATACTAAGTTTTGTCGAAGGGAAATTGTTTTAACAGTAACAAAGTGTTGTCCGAGTGCCGAGTCACCACCTTATCAGGTGAGTGCATAGGTAGTTTCAGCTTACACATAGATATGAAATATTTTATATAAATTACGTGCTATGTGTGCATATTATCTGTATACTTGTTATCTACGTTGGATGAATGATTTTATACATGTTTTAAATGATTTAAATTGTATATGTATTTTATATTTACGAATATGTTGGGTAAAACATGGGTAGATGAACGAGGAGGGATGAAAGGGGATATAAGTAAACATTGGCGACTATGAGACTTAGTGCCTAGACCCTGGTGACTATGAGACTTAGTGCCTAAACCCTGGTAACTATGCAACGTAGTGCATGTTGTATAAGCCCTGACGACTATGAGGCTTAGTGCCTAAACCTTGGTGACTATGCAACGTAGTGCCTATTGTATAAACCCTGACGATTATAAGACTTAGTGCCTAAACCCTTGCTACTATGCGACTTAGTGCATGTTGAGTAAACCCTGGCAACGATGGATTTCGTGTCGATTCCGTAGGATGATCCTTAGGAATGAATGAACGAGGAATAACTAATTCTTAGGGTATATCCTTAAGAGTAAAGAAGATAATGGGGATGGGTAATTGGGTTGATTGTTTGATGTTTAAACATAATAATTATATTATTATGGGTTGAAAACCCTATGTACTCACCAGGTTTCCCAACCTGACCCACTCAAGATTATTTGAATCATAGTCTCATATGTGCCAATACGAAGCTACATTACACTCAGAGATTAAAGAGGTGTAGATCACTAATGTAAATGAATGTAAGTTCTGTTTATGCTTATGTTTCTGTATTGACAATGACATCCCAAATGTTTTAAAATGAACAAAAATACATTTCTTCGGAAATTCTTTGATAACATATTTATCATGTTTTACTGGGAACAAATTCCACAACATTTTTATTAAAAGAAGTACTCTGATTTTTATAAAGCTTAAACAAAACCAGTCTTTTCTGGCCGTGAAAATGGGGATGTCACAAGATGAGAGGCTAGTTAAGGTCGAGCCCCTGAAGGCTCAGGGGTGTGCCTTCCAGCTTGCGGCAGAGGAGGCCAGGCCAGCACCATATGTGCTTGCTGGTATGTTTCTATCCTTTATCACATTTATTATATACGTGTTATGCTTATATGTTGTACATGTGTTTAGGTACGTTTTTAGTGAACTCCTTGCATGCATTGGTTTTATTTGAATCAGGGGCGAGTCGGTCTTTCATATCTCGGGATTTTAGTAGGGATTTCAGTGTGCTAGTAGGAGAGCTAGAGTGTCCGTTGCGAGTCTACATCGCCAACGAACACGGAGTTTCTTCTTCTTCGGTCTACCAAGGATGCGAGTTGGAGATCCTCGGGGCGTCCTTTCCGAAAGATTTAATTCTGATTCCCATGGAGGAAGTATGCATGATTGTGGGGATGGATTGGCTTAGTCGATTTGGTGTCATGATAGATTACGAGGGCCAACGAGTGTTAGTTTGAGCCCCAAGTGGGAGGGATCTGATTGTATATGGAGAGGGCACCAGAGTGGGATCAGGGTTCTATTCAGCTACCAAGGCTCGGCAGTATTGTAACGCCCGTAGATCCGGGCTAGTCAATTTAGTGATAATAGGGGTTGAAAACGACTTTTTGACAAAATATTATAATAAATAACCTTAACCAAGTTGTATAATATGTCTCAAGGGTTTCGTAGATATAAAGAACACCGGAATCCGAGTTATAACGAAGAAGTTATGACCCGTCGAAGTTTCGTGACGGAACCGGCACGGCACCGGGAAGCGTAAATAGTGAATTTATGATAGAGTGACTTTTAGCCTTAGAGATCTAAATTAAAGTCTTAGAAAACATTAAACCAAGAGCGTCCATAAAAAGAACGCCTAAATCTGACTTCGTATGAGGAAGTTAGGATTTTTCGAAGTTTCGGCTTAGCAGTGTCCAGCTCGAAATTCGAATTTTAGATCGAGCGGTTTTTGGCCAATGCGACCTAAATGAGAATTGAAGATCTCATTAATAGGAACTCAATGACAAAAAGACAGACGAAAACGGAGTCCGTATGTAAAAGTTATAAATTTTACGCGGACATTTAACAGTGTAATCACCTCTTACTGTTAAAATTAAGATTGGTCGAGAATTAGCCGACAGAGTAAAAAGGAAAGTTGTAGATTTTAGTTTTACCTACGCGTGGATATAAATAACGTCAAAAACGGAGCTTGTATGCGAAAGTTATGGACGAAGTTTAGTCTCTACTTTTCGAGCGCGGCGAATTCGATACAGTTTTGTAAATCCAAGATAGAATGAGAATTAGCCAACGGGGTCTAAATGAAAGTTGTAGTATCGTAAATACCAACGTGTGGATATAAATAACGTCGGAAACGGAGCTCGCATGCGAAAGATATGGACGAAGCTTAGTCGCTACTCTTCGTGAGCGATAAATACGATACAGTTTTTGTAAATATGAGATAGAAGGAGAATTAGCCGACGGGGTCTAAATGAAAGTTGTAGTACTCGTAAATACCAATGCGTGGATATAAATAATGTAGAAAATGGAGCTCGTACGCGAAATATACTGACGAAGCTTAGAGGCTACTTTACTATAAAATTCCTATAAATAATAGATGAACTCTTCATAATTTCTTCACACCATAAGCCTTTCTTTCTCTCTCTAACTTCTCTCTAACCTCCATAAACCCATCCCAAGTCTAGGGAACCTCCCTAGCATGAGAAGAAAGCTCCGGAGCGTCCGACGGCTCCGAGAAGAAAAGCTTTCGGCTCAGAAACGCTGCTCCAGCGAAGCCCGGTTTTTAATAAAAACCCGCTGTAAGTGAGCTATGCCTATACTATATTTAATATAACTTTTATTTAATTATAGTAACATTATTAGGACCTTAAAATAATTATTTGGTCTATTATTATGAGTTATATTGAGTGTTATTTAACGCTTATATAATAGTAATAATAGCTAGACTATTAATTAGTCGTGGTTAACGTTAAAAACTAAACCCTAGTGGTATTGATACTAGGTTTTGTCGAGGAAAATTGTTTTGAGATAACAAGGTGTTATCTGAGTTCGGAATCACCACCTAATCAAGTGAGTGCATAGTTACTTTCATCTTACACATAGATATGAAGTATTTTATATAAATTATGTGCTATGTGTGCATATTATCTGAATACTTGTTGTCTATGCTGGATGAACGATTTTATACATGTTTTAAATGATTTAAATTGTATATGTATTTTATATCTACGATAATGTTGGGGTAAAACATGGGTAGATGTAATAGATGGAATATGATTTGGATGATGAGTTGAGAGGTGTTATAGACCATGAGGTGGGGGTGAGAGGTGGACGATGTGAGAAGCCTTTTCCCAAACGATGGCCCCGTCATTCAGTAGAGTATGGATGACAACCACAGACTATTCTATATAGTCCAGTGGAACACTAGCAGGCTCGCAACCTGTAGGTGTTGTGAACGATGTGTTCACCCGGTGTACTCTAAACCCTGGTGATCATGCAGACTTGATGCCTAAACCCTGGTGATCATGCAGACTTGATGCCTAAACCCTGGTGATCATGCAGACTTGATACCTAAACCTTGGTGATCATGCAGACTTGATGCCTAAACCTTGGCGATTATGCAGACTTAGTGCCCATTGTATAAACCGTGGCAACAATGCACTTTGTGTCGATTCCTTAGGATGATCCTTAGGAATGAGTGAACCAGAAATAGCTGATTCTTAGGGTAGATCCTTAAGAATAAAGAAGATAATGGGGATGGGTAATTGGGTTGATTGCTTAATTGTTTAAACATAATAATTATATTATTGTGGGTTGAAAACCCTATGTACTCACCAGGTTTCCCAACCTGACCCACTCAGTTATTTATATCACAGGTGTTGTTATGATGTCACGTTACACTGAGAGATTAAGGAGATGTAAATCACTAGCGATAATGAATGTAAGTTCTGTTTATGCTTATGTTTTTGTATTGACGTCGACATCTCAAATGTTTTAAAATGAATAGAAATACTTTTCCTCGAAAATGCTTTGATAACGTATTTATCATGTTTTACTGGGAACAAATTCTGCAACGTTTTTATTAAAAGAGATACTCTGATTTTTATAAAGCATAAACAAAATCGGTCTTTTCTGGCTGTGAAAACGGGGATGTCACAAGTATATTCAGCAAGGGTGTGCGGGTTTTCTGGAATATGTGGTGGATACACGAGCCAGGGATCAGATTTTAGTTTCAGAGGTTTCAATAGTCAGGGAGTTTGCAGACGTATTTCCGGAGGAGTTGCCAGGGATACCTCCGAAGAGGCAGGTCGAGTTTTGAATCGACATGGTGCCTGGTGCGGCCCCTATCGCCAAGTCGTTGTACCGGTTGGCGCTACCCGAGATGCAGAAGCTATCTTCACAACTGTAGGAACTACTGGGCAAGCAGTTCATTCGACCTAGCATTTCTCCATGGGGAGCACCGATCCTCTTCGTCAGGAAGAAGGACGGTTTGCACCGGATGTGCATTGATTATAAGGAGTTGAACAAGTTGATGGTGAAGAACCGCTATCCACTCCCGAGGATAGATGACCTCTTTGATCAGTTACAGGGTGCATCTTGGTTCTCCAAGATAGATTTGAGGTCGGGGTATCATCAGGTCCGGGTCAGAGAGGAGGACGTGGAGAAGACCGCGTTTCGGACTCGTTATGGTCATTATGAGTTCGTGGTGATGCCATTTGGGCTCACCAACGCGCCAACAGTATTTATGGACCTAATGAATTGGGTCTGCAGACCGATGCTTGATCGCTCGGCCATAGTGTTTGTTGATGATATATTGGTATATTCCAAGACCCGAGAGCAGCAAGAGGAGCACCTCAGGGAGTTATTGGGAGTTCTGAGATGAGAACGGTTGTATGCTATGTTCTCAAAGTGTAAGTTTTGGTTACGAGAGGTCCAATTCCTCAGACATCTCGTTAACCAGGAGGGGATTCTGGTCGATCCGGCCAAAATCGAGGCAACCATGCAATGGCAGGTGCCGAGATCTCCCTCGAATATTAGGAATTTTCTGGGATTAGCAGGGTACTACCAGAGATTTATTCGGGATTTCTTGAAGATTGCAGTACCCCTCACTCGTCTGACGAGGAAGGGGTGGATTTCCGGTGGGGCCCTGAGCAACAGAGGGCATTTGAGACCCTCCGTCAGCGGTTGTGCGAGGCTCCAGTTTTGACTCTCCCGGAGGGAGTTGAGGACTTTGTGGTGTTCTGTGATGCATCCATCACAGGCTTGGGGCAGTCCTCATGCAGAGAGGATGGGTGATAGCCTACGCATCGCGGCAGCTAAAGCCGCATGAGACGAGATACCCTACGCATGATTTAGAGCTGGGAGCGGTGGTGTTCGCTCTCAAGATATGGAGACATTACCTATATAGGGTCCGTTGTACCATATACAGGGATCACAAGAGCTTGAGACATATCATGGATCAGCCGAACCTGAACATGAGGCAGCGCAGGTGGCTGGATGTAGTCAAGGACTATGATTGTGATATCCTTTACCATCCCGGTAAAGTGAATATGGTAGCGGACGCTTTAAGCCGCAAGTCGGCTGGGTCATCCACCCCAGCAATATGTATGAGGATAGTGGTGGATTCTCCGCTTATGAGTTTGATTAGATATGCTCAGGTTGATGGCATGCAACCTGAGAGCTAGAAGTTGGAGAGGATCAGGGGTGAGAACACCCTGTTTGTGCAGGATAGTCGAGGATTATTGACCTGACGCGGTCGGGTATGGGTTCCGATGTCTGGTGGGTCAGACAGACAGTCATGGAGGAGGCTCATAAGTCTCATTTCTCTATTCAGTCGGGGGCTACCAAGATGTACAAAGACCTGAGTTTGAGTTACTGGTGGCCATGTATGAAGCGAGAAATCGCTTGGTACGTCAAGAGGTGCTTGACCTATAGGATGGTTAAGGCCGAGCATTAGAGGCCACATGGTATGCTACAGCCCTAAAGATTCCCATGTGGAAATGGGAACAGATCTCGATGGATACCAAAATGCCAAGGACGGCGAAGGGGTTTGATGTTATATGGGTCATTGTAGATGGATTGACCAAGAGTGCCCATTTCTTGGCTATACGAGAGAGTTCTTCGGCCGAGAAGTTGGCCGACGTGTATGTCTGCGAGATCTTTGCTCGCCATGGGGTTCTTGTCTCCATTGTTTCCGACCGAGATGTTAGATTTACCACCTGTTTCTGGCAAAAGTTCCACGAGGAACTAGGCACACGGCTGCATTTTAGTACAACATTTCATCCGCAGACCGATGGTCAGAGCGAGCGGACTATTCAGACCCTCGAGGATATGTTGAGGGCATGTGTCACTGACTTCGGTGGGAGCTGGGATTCCCACCTACCCCTTGCAGAGTTCGCCTACAACAACAACTATCATTCCAGCATCGGCGTCTCGCCTTTCGAGCTCTTGTATGGGCGGAGATGTCGCGCCCCGGTTTGTTAGGGTGAGGTCGGACACAGGGTGATGGGACGGACAGAGGTAGTTTTGCATACTACCGAGAATATTCAGCAAATTAGGCAGCGACTGCAGACTGCTCAGAGTCGGCAAAAGATTTACGCCAACAGACACTGATCTGAGTTAGAGTTTCAGGTGCGTGATATGGTACTCCTAAAGATCTCACCTTGGAAGGGTGTGATCCGCTTCAGGAAAAGGGGGAATTTGGGTCCCCGCTTCATTGCACCGTTCCGGATTGTTGTCATGGTTGGAAAGGTGGCGTACAAACTAGAGCTACCAGAGGAGCTTTGTCGGATCGACAACACTTTCCACGTTTCGCAATTGCGAAAGTGAATTATGGATCAGGAGGCAGTGGTTTCGTTGGATGATATTCAGGTCGATGAGCGCCTGAATTACGTAAAGAGGCATGTGGCCATTCTAGAGAGGAAGAAGTAGGTTCTACGGAGCAAGCAGATACCTTTGGTGAAGGTACAGTGGGAGCATCGGAAGGGATCCAAGTGGACATGGGAACCCGTAGGGGTGCAAACGAGCCAAGCTGAGCCCAAGCATGGTCAGGCTCGGCTCGAGCTCGTTTAAGTTATACGAGCTCGATAATAAATGGGCCCAATAATAAATGGGCCTTCACACGGCCCAATTCCCAACCAAAAAGGCAAGTCTACACCAAAGGCCGAAAGCACATACATACACTTCTCTAGCCCAAGACTCTATTACATGAGGTCCAAACTCCAGGCCCAACACTCAAGGCCCAACACAATGCTTAGCCCAAAAAACCCCAGAAGGAGTTACATGGGGCGTAACCCCCCTGGTACGCTCAGCGTACCCAAACACTCAAGAAATTGATCGGGGACCTCAACCCAGTACGTGGGTAGTACTGGAATTACGCGGCGCGTACCTTCATACTTGCTTAATCTATTTTCTAGGTCTTAACCCGTTAAGACCTTAGCTCAACTCTTGGATCTGGACTTCCTAACATCTCCTACTCCATAAAGTTAACAACTTTAAGCCTTTGCATGGCTGATAAGGTCACCACACATAAAAACTCTTACTTTCTTAACCTAAAATGCTCATAACTCATGCATGGGTAGATTCACACGATCAATGCCTTATTTTTATGGTTCTCCACCACTAGAAACACTAAAAAGGACAGGTTATTAAACTCTGGAGTGCGTCAACTCATAAATCCTCAAGCTTGGGACCAAAAACCCTAAAATGGACCCTAATATGCACAAAACAAAAAGAGAGGGAAAGTTTGGAGCTTTATAGCTTCAAATGGAGCTCTAGCCCCAACAAAGCTCAGATCCACAACCTGATCTTCAACTTCACTCCCCTCCATGCTCCTTCTTAACTCCTAAAAGCCCACAAGAACACCAACAAACTCATCTTGGCTACTCACATGCTCAAGAATGGATATTAGGGGTTTGAGAGGGTTTATTAACTGAGGAAGGTGGCCAGAAATGAGACCATCTCATTCTTTATATATGGACACTTCACTAAATTAGGGTTTCCTTCTGTGCCTAGTATGCCCAGCGTACCCCCAGGTACGCCCAGCGTACTAGGTGGCTCTTGCTTAAGAAACACGCGCATTTATACGCTAAGCGTACGCATACGTACGCCCAGCGTACTTCGCTGCTAAAATCCTCACTTAGGGACTTATCTTGCCAACTCTCCCAAACTTCCATAGCATATTCGAATTGAATCGAATTCCAAAAATCCTCATACCTATGGAAAGGTAATGAGATCCCCTACGCTTCTAGCAACTCGCCTCAACCCGAGACCTCCTAGCCCCGACTCGCGACCCATGAACCTTAATCATGGATAATCTGAAACCGGATGTTACAATTCTCCCCCACTTGAATTAGATTTTGCCCTCGAAATCACTCTGTAACCCCACATAGATCAAACCCTACTAGCTGATAAGCACCACCGCAGGTCCTCAAACCAAACGACAATCACTTCCAAGGATACTCGATCCCACCAAGAACTCCTAACCTGAAAGGGGCAGACCCAACTGCCGCTATGGTACACAATCTGAATCATCAGAACTTTGAAAACTCTTGCGGTCTAATTCCTTGCTAGACCATCCTCGAAACATTATCCTGTTAATTGCCCACCGACTAACAAACTATAAGAACACCCTACCAACCCTGATTCCCTGATCAATCCCAATCGCACCTCAAAATGACGGAAGGGTCATAATCTCCCTCTCCCTCTAGGACCCACTACAAGGGCAATCAACAGGATCCATTAGAGAGGATGAACCCAAAACTCTACTCTCGGACACAAGGAAAATATCATGCTCGCCTGGGAACATTCTCTGAACTCTATAAACCCAATAGATGAACCTCAAGCTCACCCATCCCGTAACCCCAAAAAAAGTTTCACCGATTCCCATATTATAATAACTGTCTCAACTCTTTAGTGATGCACAAGTCATGCAGTTCGCTTTCCCTCAAGCGAACACTACAACTCTCTTGAAGATCGGATCACCCCTGAACTCTGTCGACTACTGCTCAATAGTTTCGTGCATCTCGTTGCACCTCCTAAACCAAGGCCCTGGCCTACTCAGGTCTAAGACATCAGATGAAGAACAATAACCCTCACATGGAACCCACCTCTAATTCTAGAATCTCATCTCGTCTATCCAACACACCACCGGGACTCAACTCAACTCGAGAGTTTGGTCCGACCCATAGTTGGAACCACTCGTCCCAATGACCCACTCAACTCATGACTCGTGACCCGCAACCCATGCGTACTTCACTTATCCAATTCATTTGGATTGCGATGTCCACACCTTACTCAGAATATAATGATTCCAATCATTGAGGAGACCCCGGTCTCACCCCTGGTCTGACCACCAGACTTCCAAGAACTCATAAATTAGGGCTATTCAAGCCTAAATCTCTTCTGCGTCATGCTCTAAACAGGAGTGCTTCATCATAACAACCTCTCGCTAACTAGTGCGTACTACGGCTCCCCGTAGCATCACGGCACCCTCCTCTCTGAGTAGTGAGTACTACGACTCCCCGTAGTATCACAACACCCCCTCTCTAACTAGTGAGTACTACGGCTCCCCGTAGCATCACAACAACCTCTCTCTAACTAGTGAGTACTACGGCTCCCCGTAGCATCACAACACCCTCTCTCTGAGTAGTGAGTACTACGGCTCCCCGTAGCATCACAACAACCTCTTTCTGACGAGTGAGTACTACGGCTCCCCGTAGCATCACAACAACCTCCTACTGACTAGTGAGTACTACGGCTCCCCGTAGCATCACAACACCCTCTTCTCGCTATCTGGTGGATACTACAGCTCCCTGTAGTATCACCACACCCCTTTTCACTAACTCATCGAACTGCAGTTCTTCACAGTCTCACCCCACTAACTCTTACCACTTCACAATCCCATCCTCAGAGTGACGCCACACTGCGATCAATACTCATGCTTTGTGGATCATCCATAGATAGGTGCACACACCTATCCGAATTATGCACCACTATAACCAACGACAATCGTCATAACAAAACACCTTTCTTTGCCACAATCCGTTGTCTTAGATAATCTACTTTTCGTCTCAACTCGCGACCCCAAAATTATCCAAAATCCAAGTCATTAAATTCGGATACCTCGATACACCACCCTAGAACCTCACGATGTCTCGCCTCAGCCACCGGTCTTCCTGATATACAACCTGAAATTCGGAATATTTCAAATTCTCACCTTGAAATATGGAGGGATCGTCAACGACCCAGAACATGTTGACGGCAATCCGAAACCCCTTCCCATTTTGCTCATACCCATGCCAGAATACTCATAATGACTCTGAAATCGGTTGAATAAACAACTCCTGCCCTTCTCAAACTGCATAACAGCCCAAACATTGCACCAGCATTCCTCAACCAACGAACTACCCTACGAGCCAGCCACCTTGATTTCTTCATAATAACCTCAAAGAATTCCTATCCACCACAAGGTCTCCGATCGATGGCCACTTTCGGTGGAGACATTCATCCTTTACCAAACATATGCCACATGCATTATCTCACTCTGTACCTCGCTTCAACACCAATAACCCTGATCACATGAATCCACACCGCAGGTCTCTATATCCAGATCTCTAACCAATCTCAAACAGATCTCTGATCCTCTTAACAAAATACCTGGTCCTCCCCCACATAGGGTTCGAACCATCACCAACACCTTATCCCACTGACTGTCTCTACCAGTAACATCGCACCTAAATCCGCAAGGTGCTACGCAACGCTCGATGATCTCCCTGACAGAGATCAAACAGCTCCAAATACCCGAATCTCATATGTAACCTTCAGAACTTACCATCATAACTGCCTCTATTCATTCAGGATCTCACACTATACCATCACCGGACCTCCCTACTGTCCAGTGTTAACACCGAATCTTAATCTGGAAATAATGAACCATCATACTCCTCATCCTCGTCTCCTTGCCCAACGCTCTGACATGTCCCTTATCATAAGAGCAGAAACCACATTTCCACTCTCTATACCCCTCAAGGACAATAAGAGTCACTGCCCTGATATACTCCTCTTGATCGCCCAACGTTGCGGCTAACACATGCCCTATTATACCCAAATAGGTTGTATCTTGGTCCTTGACCATTTCAGTCCCCATTGTCAACCTGCTCAAGCTAAATCATTCCATAGCGACAGACTTACTGCCCGATACTCTGATAGAAGATCACCACCAGTACGATCCTATAGGGCTCACCCCCAACTCAGAAACCGAAATCTCAACACTTCTTACGTCTCCCACAGGAAACAAAATTTACACCACTCGGCCACAGAAAGTGACACCTCCACTATCGGCCTGTTGCCCAGCTCAGACCGTATTCTTCCATAACGCATCGTCCCTACTCAACTTTGAGTCTTGCGACTCTACTGGCATATCACCAAAAATCCCTCGGATCTAACTCGATTTCCCTATCAAGGGATGCTCCACTAAAACCCGTTCATCCTGGCCTTCTGGACCCATACTCTTTCACATCCGACCTTGGTCTAGATAATCACTACGGAATAACCGGCAAAACCAGAAGCATTAACCGCTACATATCATGGTGCTTGAACCATGTCCTCTCTTCTCAACCTACCACAAATTATGGTACTCGAACCATGACATCACCTCTCGATCTGCCACCAATCATGGTACTCGAACCATGACATCACCTCTCGATCTGCTACCAACCATGGTACTCGAACCATGACATCACCTCTCGATCTGCTACCAATCATGGTACTCGAACCATGACATCACCTCTCGATCTGCTACCAACCATGGTACTCGAACCATGAAGTCACCTCTCGATCTGCTACTTAGAACCCTTGGAATACTCCCTACATCGAGTGTGGGCCCTCTGCTTTCGGTAGTATGGGCCCATACTACCTGCTACATCTACCCATACTTTCTACACGTATCATCCCAAATTCCCTAAGTAGCTGCTCAACCTTCTCATCACCAATGCTCTACTCTGTCAGCGTACTTATTTGACTAAGTTCACTTCCTAGACTCTTTCCAGGTTCTCACACTTCTCCGCCATCAGCTGTTGAGAAACTCCTTATGATGCCAGTCATCTACCTCCTGAATATCGTCACATTCACTTGGTAGCTGACTCCCATCGTCGGGAGCTCCAGAAAGCACGAAGCAAGCAGCATTCGGGCGTCAAATAAACACCTGTAACCCGCTCTAGGTGATAACTCCACTAGCTCTACTCATACTCAAAAGATATCACCGAACTCTGAAACTCTACCCCCGCGGGTATCTAGCTACCCTCTCGGTAGGCCCCACAAATGCTCATCTAGGTATCTCTCCTAGATTACTCCTCTACCCAAATCCCTCTTTACAGAGGATTCCTATTGGATACTCTTACTCAGCACATACTCGAAAGTGCATCACAAATAACAGCAACTCCTAGGCTAAGGCATCACAAATCAGGCCACTCGAGTCCTAAAATATGAAATACCTAGCCTATCTCTAGCATGTATAATATCTCATAACATATTTCATAACACAAAAGTAATGGTATTTTGGGAAATCATTGTTTGGCTCTGGCTGATTGTACAAACTTCTCCTTCCCGGTTTCTCTTAGAAACTCTTGCTCGTTTTAGAAAAATCATTTATTTTTTAAAATTTCCTCATTTTCCTCAGTTTGAGTCCAGATATACCCGAAGGTGCATCCGAATCCCTCAAACCAAGCCTCTGATACCAACTTGGAACGACGTGAAAATTTAAAACAATTTTTCATTTTTAAAATACATACTCTTCATAACATATCATATAAAAATCTCTTTTATTCAATTACAAAGCACAACTCCATTATTAATCCAGGATCCTCCTAACACTTTCTCTGGTGTGTACAATCAAGTCGGTGTCGTCCGGTGATCCTGAGAAGAAAACCAGAAACACATAACACATAACACTGTAAGCACGAAGCTTAGTGAGTTCCCCAAAATAATATAAAACATATTAGCCACTTGAGGCTATAACTCTGTGGACCCTCCGGTCCTAACTCTGTGGGCCCTCTGGCCCTAACTCTGTGGACCCTCTGGTCCTAAGCTCGTGGGACCCTCCGGTCCGGTCTGCTTAAGCCTTCCGGCCTCATAAATTGTTGGACCCTTTGGTCTCGTCTATAAACACCGCATAACATAAATCACAAACACATAATGCATAGCATGTCACATACAACAGGATAATATAATACTCAATGTAAGCACACAAGACCTTCCAGTCACACATAACTACCACTCAAGGTAAAGTATAGTGAGAAGACTCACCTCGGATGAAGAACAACTCCTATAATCACTGCTGCTACGCACCGGACTCTAACTCTGTTCCAAACCCACAATAATCTCAATTAGGAGCTAAGTCCAACCTCTCACTTATTGGATCTAAAGATAGACCACCTATCTGCCCATTAATGCCCTAAGTCCATTGGGCCCTCACACGGCCCAATTCCCAACCAAAAAGGCAAGTCTACACCAAAGGCCCAAAGCACATACATACACTTCTCTAGCCCAAGACTCTATTACATGAGGTCCAAACTCCAGGCTCAACACTCAAGGCCCAACACAATGCTTAGCCCAAAAATCCCCAGAAGGAGTTACGTGGGGCGTAACCCCCCTGGTACGCTCAGCATACCCAAACACTCAAGAAATTGATCGAGGACCTCAACCCAGTACGCGGGGCGTGCTGGAATTACGCGGCGTGTACCTTCAGACTTGCTTAATCCATTTTTTAGGTCTTAACCCGTTAAGACCTTAGCTCAACTCTTGGATCTGGACTTCCTAACATCTCCTACTCCATAAAGTTAACAACTTTAAGCCTTTGCATGGCTGATAAGGTCACCACACATAAAAACTCTTACTTTCTTAACCCAAAATGCTCGTAACTCATGCATGGGTAGATTGACACGATCAATGCCTTATTTTTATGGTTCTCCACCACTAGAAACACTTAAAAGGACAGGTTATTAAGCTCTGGAGTGCATCAACTCATAAATTCTCAAGCTTGGGACCAAAAACCCTAAAATGGACCCTAATATGCACAAAACAAAAAGAGAGGGAAAGCTTGGAGCTTTATACCTTCAAATGGTGCTCTAGCCCCAAGAAATCTCAGATCCACAGCCTGATCTTCAACTTCACTCCCTCCATGCTCCTTCTTAACTCCCAAAAGCCCACAAGAACACCAACAAACTCATCTTGGCCACTTACAAGCTCAAGAACGGATATTAGGGTTTGAGAGGGTTTATTAACTGAAGAAGGTGGCTAGAAATGAGACCATCTCATTCTTTATATAGGGACACTTCACTTAATTAGGGTTTCCTTTTGTGCCTAGTACACCCAACGTACCCCCTGGTATGCCCAGCGTACTAGGTGGCTCTTGCTTAAGAAACACGCGCATTTATACGCTAAGCATACGCATACGTACGCCCAGCGTACTTCACTGCTAAAATCCTCACTTAGGGACTTATCTTGCCAACTCTCCCAAACTTCCATAGCATATTCGAATTGAATCGAATTCCAAAAATCCTCATACCTACGGAAAGTTAATGAGATGCCTTACGCTTCTAGCAACTCGCCTCAACCCGAGACCTCCTAGCCCCCGACTTGCGACCCGTGAACCTTAATCACGAATAATCTGAAACCGGGTGTTACACCGAGTCCGAGATGCGGGAGCATTACCCGGGTCTTTTTGCCGCAGCAGACTTCGAGGACGAAGTCTAAGTCAAGTGGGGGAGAATTGTAACATCCCGAGATTTGGCAGGTATTCTCGAACCCTATTATATCTCTTCCTTGTCATTTGTAGTCCTTGGGGTCGAATGTGAAGAGCCAAGAAAAGTTTAAGGGCCAAAGTTTGCAAACTTTGAGCCAGGAGGGAGTACGTTGCGCGTACATAAGAGTGCGCTAAGCGTACTAAGTCCGCCTTAGTACGTTGGGCGTACACTTGTGTACGCTTGGCATACTAATGTCTGGGGGAAATCCTTAATATTTAGGGTTTGGGGCCTATATAAGCACCATGATGAGCATCACACATCCCTTACCTCAACCTCTACAGATTACATTCATCCTCCCCAAAACCCTAGCATTTCCTTGTGTGTTTAAGCTTATTTGGTGTGTTCTTGAGTGCTTTAAGAGGAAGGTAGTGCATCAAGGTGATGAAGAAGAAGACCAAGTTTGTAGATCTAAAGTTAGCTTGTGCTCAAGAAGCTCTACAAGGTATAAAGTTCCAAACTTTATGCATATATGCTTAGATATCATCATTTTACTTTATTAGAGGCATTCCTTGTACCAAAAGCCATAAGGTGGTGCATGTTGTGTTTTGTACGAAAATGGTTGTCCTTCTAGACTCTTTGAGGGACCTTGAGTGATAAAAATAAGGTCCCATTAGTTGTATGAGTCCCATGCATGAAGAAACAAGTTCTTAATGGATTAAGACCAAGCATTAAGAACTTTACGGACGTCCAAAGTGATAAAGTTCACGACTTTATGGATCCTAGGCATGTTAGGTCTCTAGATGTGAAGTTTGGGCTTAAGTGCTTAAGCCATTAAGCACCTAATAAGGTTTTGGCAAATCGTCCAGTACGCCCAGCATACTGGATCAACCACCCCGATGGTGGTCAACGTTTGGATGAGTACGCCCCGTGTACCAGAGGAGTACACCCCGCGTACGTCCTCTGTTTGGGCTTTTGTCAAATGGGCTTTGGATTTGGGTTGTTTATGAACTAATGGATTTGGGCCTTTGTTGGACTCTGTAAATGAGATATTTTGGGCCAGGTAGTGATAATGGATCATGGGGTTAGGCCCAACTAGGAGGTTGGGCCCAATTTAGTAAATTGGGCCAATAGTGGACTTATATATATGGACTTTCAAGATAAGGACTTGGTGTTGGGCCTTGGCCCAACAAAGAGAGTGGACTTAATGAGGGATGTGGACACTCGTTCAAGAGGGTTATTCTGGGTATTAACTTAGCAATTATTATGTGACAGTTTGGGATTTTCGGTGAGACAATAGTTAGAATTTTGCAGTATTTCAGCACTACTAGCGAGGTGAGTTATCCTCACTATATCAACAGGGTCTAAGGCACCAAGGTCATCCCTTTATGGATTGTATCTGGTTATGGCATGATGTGCTTATTGGTTCTCATCCTAGTTGTTAAGATGAGGGTATCTTTATGCTTAGCGACCTGGTTAGGTCAGTGTCCTGGTTATAGGATGGTAGTATATGATATGCTAGCTTGACCTGTTAGATTGATATCCTGATAGATAGGATGGTATTATTTGTTATGTGGTATGATATGTTAGATCATTTGTTGTCTATAGACTGTTATGTGATTATCTGTTATATGTGCACATGTTTGTTTGGTGGTTAAGGCTTATTTGCTTTGTGCGAAAGCCAAAAGATCTGGGCATTCCAACCTGTTGGTTGTGGGTCGTGAGTATTCCATCCCGAGGATGATTGGACTCATAGTATGTGGGCATTCCAACCTGATGGTTGAGGGTCTGGGGTATTCCATTCCGATGATGATTGGACTCATAGTATGTTGGCATTCCAACCTGTTGGTTGTGGGCCTGGGGTATTCCAACCCGATGGTTGACTGGACTCATGGTATGTTATGTATGATTATATGTATATTATCGTGTGTATGGGTATTTTGGGGGTAGCTCATTAAGCTTTCGGGCTTACAGTTTCAGTTTATTGTTTCAGGTACTTCTGGTGATCGCGGGAAGACGAAGGCATGATCGTACCACTCCTCCTGTTGTTATGATTTCATGATTTGATACTGGGATACTGTGATATTTATTATTTTGAAAACAAACTATGTAATGTTAAATGGTATTAAGTGTTTTGAAAAGTTTAAATTTTGCATGATTTTTACGGGTGTTACAAACTCGTCATGCGGCCTTGATAAGACATAGCCTTAGTAGCAAACCCGTCCAAGTTGGAGCTTTCACGACTAATAGATAAATTACACATATTTCGGACATAGAAAAAATTCAAAATTAAATACATCTAATAAGCAAAGTTTGGCTAAAATAACCCTACATTTTTTGTGTCGTTCCAAAAATAAAATTAAAAAAAATAAAATGCGGGTCCTTTTCGTAATCAATCTAGCCAAAGCCCCTCAAACATATACATATACAGTCCGAAAATTTATATAGTTGTTTAGTACATCTCTAAGATTGTTGGGTATGGTGGCAACACACTTGGTCATGAAGAGACACAAGATCGGCAGCTTCACTCCACCACCACCTTGGAGGGTGATGTTCTCTTCCACCACGTCGTGGAGAGAGAGAGAGAGAGAGAGAGAGAGAGAGAGAGGACTCTCGGTGTTCACTTTCCATGGGCCTCCATGTTATCACCATACCCTTGGCGTATGGAGTATATCCGGCGGCCTAATTGTATACAACATGTTTAGAATTCATTTCGTTTAAAGTCCTGTTATTTTTTTAGAACTCCAAATACAAGCAACCTTGGCGGGTAGTGAGTGTACCCAACAATCTAATTAGTTACAGCATGTCTACAATTCATTCGGTTCAAATCCCATTACTTAATACTACATTCATCTTTCTCACTTTTTGGTAGGGATATTTGATTAGTTTCTTCCCCACCTTGAATGCAATCCTCTAATGTATGGTCAATTGTTCTGTTCACCATCGTCATAAATAAAGCCGGACCTACACCAAAGTCAATATATGTACTTGGAAAAATAAAATTTTAAAAAAAAAAATAGATTACTTTTTATTATAGTACCGTTTCCTAAATAAATGTGTTATCACAATGACTACCCTAATAAAAAATGTTAAATCCGCTAAAGTACCAATCAAGAACTTTATAAAATTAGTTTTCTTTTTGCTTTTTCATTGAATAGATTATTCTAGTATCCAAAGTATTAGCAATGAAACATTAAATTTTGGAATTAAAAACTTATCCTAGAAAACACGAGCCAATGGGACCTCAAGAAAACATTATTCAGCCCTACAACTGAAGCAGTTGATTAAAAATGCATGTGACCAACAAGACATCATCAGCATGGGAGTGGGAATGATGTATAATGAAGGATGGCGTAGGATAAGATTGTGAAAGTACAATGGTACCAATTCTCTCCTAAAAACAAGGCCTGTTTCCTTTTTCTTTTATTTGAAATCATAAGAAGGAGTTGTTCAAAACATAATACTAGCAATGACGCTACTTCATACCAAGATTAATTATAAAACTAATAGATTTCAATCAAAAATTGTCCAAGAAAGATGCATCGAAAGAGAACTTGGGTTTGATATATATGCATTGATGTGAAGATGCACAAGAACCATTCAACCAAACCTACAAATCATTCATCTGATGGAATGGAAGAGATACGAGAGAGTTCACAGTGGTGGGGTGGGTGCAGCGGCAAAAGAAGTCAATGTAGAGGACGAAGGTAATGGTGTTTTGGTGAAGGACGATAGATGTTTTCAATGGTGCAGATAGAGTGATGGGAACGAGGGGGGCATAAAAAAGAAATATTATGGATGAAACTAAGATTATGATGTTTGCAAAAACAAGAAGTTACTTTTTTGTCTTCAAGGAAAAAATGTCAAAAATACTTTTTTGTATGATGCATTGTGTTCCAAAAACCATTCGGTCTTTTGTTGAGATGTCTTCTCACCGCAGACATACGAGAAGAAAAATAGCTTTTAATAAATAAATAAATAAAAACAAACTTTACCAAGTGTTTGATTCGTAAATTGATTTTGGAAGAAATGTATTCTATCAAAGAAAATAGAATCTTATGAAACTGGAATGCAAAGCGGTTAAATGTGATCTATCAAAATTGAATCTAATGAAGGTATCTTGGTATTTTGATGAAAATAACATAAAATTGAAATGAATTCCTTTCATCCATCCCTAGGACCGAGTTTAAAAGAATCTTTTAGAACTGAACATGTAATATGATATCAAATTTCGACTCCGTCAGATTCCATCCAAATCTACCAACCAAAAACTTAAACCCATGGCTTCAAATTTCCCTTCCCCAAAATCCCTTACATACCGTTTCACGTTACACATTACATTAATAATTTAAATACAAAGACAAATATGAAAAACATTATATAAATCCAAAGTTAAAAACATAGACAAAGAAACCCAAATTCATTGTTTGGTCATAAAGTGTACGAAAATAAATAACCACAAGTTATCATTAAAAAATCACAGAAATGGTGTATGATTCAATTTTCACTTGTCATTAAACAAAGATGGACATGCTCACATGCCAACCGTATCAGTTTTCAGAGCTCGTTGTGGGCTTTGGGCAATGCTAGATTGGGCTCCTCATGGGCCCTGGGGAGTAACTAGCTAGCCTCCTTGTGCTATTTAAAATTACAATGAACTAAAAAACCTCCAACTCCAAGTAAAATATTTGTAACCATTTCATGGGACCCCTGGATATAAGGATCATTTGGATTGAAACTAGGATCAAACTGATTATTCGAACCTAAACAATCACACAATCATGGGCAGTAGTCTCAATAACAAGATAATCGCTTATGATTTCGTTAATGGCATAAACTCAATCTTTTAAATCATTAGCTTTTCTTTTAATGGGTGGTAGTGAAGGGGGTACAATATCGTAGCATTTTTGAGCCAAACGAATACATTGTAACCAATGGAGAGTCTCCGCGTTGGGGTCTCTTTCAACAAAAACATCCGAAACAGTAAGTTGGAGTTTACCTCTGTAGATCGTAGCCTTGCCTCGCACTCGAGCTGAAACCCCAATTTGGATTAGGGTTGCGAAATTGCGAGCCGATTCGGCAATTAGTCGAACATCTGGTGGGCTACGGCGGGAATGATAGGGAGAGGTGAGTTGGTTGAGCCAAAGAACACAGGGGATGCACCCGGTGCCATCATCGATGGTGAATCTAAGGAATATGTCGGGTTTGTGCTCTCGGCTAGTAACCACGCCTAGGGTTTCTGCACGAGAAATGAGGAGGGTGTCTCTACGACAGACGGCGTTCGGTTGTGTAGATGACGGCGTTAATGATAGGAAATCGAAAGCCAGCAACTTTACGTCAGTATTGTGTAGAGCTTCCATGCGAAGGGGCGACGACAAAGCCTCAAATTGTGTGAAAAAACTTCTATAAGGAACGCAAAAAGATGACTAGATGAGCAGTAGGTTTTACTTATTTAACTAAAAAAAAAAAACTTTATTAAGTTTGTTGGTTTTTGGCTGACAAGTCGATAAATGATTTTCAAAGTAAATTCCAAACATCATGGACGGATATAGGGATTAATTACAAGATTATCTAAAATAAAAGATCCGTTACAACCTATCAACGAGATCAAATAGAAGATAAATTAAGATGTAAGGAGATCAAATAGGAGGTAAAAGATAAGGATATAGATTACATAAATAAAACAAATTCATAGATCATAAATATAAACGTAAAGAAAAAAAAATTAAAAACCAAGTCAAACACTGAAAACTTAGATATTATAAGGTTTGCTATGTTGATATGTTCCTTGATTTGAAGAAAGGGAATATGACTATAAATGATTATAGTGATAGATTCCATAACCTCTTGAGTTTTAACTCAAGAGACTTGCACCGGATGACACTACAAAGGTGATGCAATTTGTTAGAGGTTTACCTTGGAACTACCGGTTTAATTTTCAGTGAGGCGGCCACTCTTGACATGTCGGTAAGGAAATCAAGAAAAATGGAGAGAGCATTGGAAGAAAGAGACAAATGGACAGACATAAAACACAAGACAATGAGGGCAAACCATGGGAAGACTAGTTCTAGTTTTAAGATGAAGAAAGTTGATGATAGAAGCAACAGTTAGGAAGGAAAATCTAAGAATCAGGAGGAAATTTCATGATTCGGTTGTGGTGAGAAAAGGCATTACTCTAGTCATTGCACTAAGGACATCCACAATGCATTGAACTCCATATAGTTCATTGGATTGACACATTATCTTTTTACGATTCATACAACTCTATCATTTTTTCCTACAATACATTAAACTCTACAAAGTTTAATAGAATATTATGAAATGTAATTTATAGTATATATTTAAGAATTAAATCTTTTCTTTTTCCCGTTGAAGAGTTCAATGATCATTGAACTCCAAATCCATTGAATGTCAAGATGTCATCTCATAATGGTATAGTTTCTTAAATATATACTATAGTTTCATCTATTGAATGACATTTATAATTGTCACCTCATTCAACTCTCTCATTGAACTCACCATTGTGGTTGCTCTAAGCCACCAAAGAAGACTTCACAAAAACGTTATTCTTGTCATGTAAAGGGAAACATGGCTTACAGTTGTTCGAACAAGCAGAAGGAAGGTGAAGTTAAGAAAAATGACCTTCCACGGGCAAAGGGAAAAGCATATTAGATAACGGGTGAGGAAGTTTATTAAGCCACTAATGTTGTTTAAGGTAGAGTACTATATATATATATATATATATATATATATATATATATATATATATATATATATATATATATATATATATGTATAATTAATGTTGTTGTTATAGGTAGAATATAATATATTTTTTAGTTAATGCTTTGAGATATAAGAACTTGTCCTTAACGTGTGGCTATGAGTGATAATGAAACATACAATCGACTAGATGAGGATGAGAACCATAAACCTTGTAAATATTATAATTATACCTGGAGTAATGTAACATCCGTTTCTTGGAGGAATCGAATTAGGCTTTTAGAGGGTCAAAAGGTTGGATTTTTGGAGAAAAATGGGTCCTCACGATGTGAGGAGGGCCACATGAAGATTTTAACCGGGACTGAGCTCTAGACGTGAGCAATAAGAGCTCACGACGTGAGGATCGCTGCAGCCCAAACCCACAAAGTTTTAGGGTTTCCCATGTATTTAAGCCCCCTTTAACTCGGTTTTAGGGTTCATTTCTCAGCCCCCACCTTCCCCTAACTCGGAAAACCCTAACCCTAATCCATCTTGGTGGTTTTGGATCCATTCTAGTGTTTTAGTGGCTAGAAGAAAGAGAATGAGAAGTCCTAGAGTGTTGGTTCAGTAAGGAGGCTTCATCACTGTCATCTTGTGCACATTTTGGACCATTGTAAATGTCCAAGATCAAATATTTATGAGCTCAAATGTTAGATCTAAGTTCTAAGCTCCTTTTTTGCATGTTTATGATGGATTGCATGTTTGGGATCTATAAAGTTAGCAACTTTATGGATCAATGAGTCATTCTATGTGATTTTGTCTTATGGATCTGAAGTATCGTTATAATTTATGAATCTTGTTTGACTTTAGGGCGATTTCTTGTCATGCATGTCTATCAAGTAATCGTTTTTATTGGCCTTTAGAGTCCTTGTTAGCTTTTGGAAGAATTAGGATTGAAATCTTAATGGTTTAAGGACTTAAAAGTTGGATTTTTAGCCTCATAATGTTCTCACGACGTGAGAAACGTTTGGTCCCGTTTCTAGTTATCTACTTAAGGCTCATGGCCTCACGACGTGAGGGCAACCCCGTTGACTTTCCCTTAGCTAAGTTGGCTAGGGTGAGTCGTGATGAGTTGGGATCTGTTTGAGTGAGCTCTCATGACGTGACCAAGGCTAGTCAAGACGTGAGATGTAGCTTTAGGCTTTGTTGGGCCATTGAATTTCTGATTGTGGGCCATGGTTAGGCTGTGGGCTTCCTGGTTTTTGGTCCCATGATAGTTTTGGGCCCAATTACGAAGTTAGGCCATATTGGGCTTTGAGTTGCCATCTTGGGCTTTTGTGTGATTGGACTGGGCCTTGGTTTTGGGACAAATGAGAAAAGGGTAAAATGGTCTTTTACCCTTTAGAAAGTTGGTTTATGGAGTGGGCATCGGATTTTGGATTACCAGGATAGTTATTAATTAAGATTGTATTTTGTTAGTTGGCGCAAGGTTATCCGGTTCAACAACCCGAGCATGCATTTGATTATCAGTGGATTGAGGTGAGTCCTTCCTCACTGTACTTGTGGGTTAAAGGCACCAAGATCGTGCCTTTATATTTGATATCATGTTATGTGATAGTATGTGATCGTGTTGTAGTGATCTATTAGATCGGTATCCTGGTATATAGGATGATGTTATGCTTAGTGATCCATACATCATTGTCAGTAGATTGTTTATATGGTTATCTATTATATGGGCACATATTATGGATAGTCGAGACTTTACTGCTATGTGTGTGAGCCAACAGACGGGGGGCATTCCAATCCGATAGTTGATTGGACCGATAGTATGTCATCCCGATGATGATTGGACCCGTTATATATATTGGCATTCCAACCTGAGGTATTTCATCTCGATGGATGAGTGGAACTGGATACCAATAAACTAATTACTTATTTGCTCAAAATAATTAAACTTAATATCTTAATTTTGGTTCAAATGAAAGAAAATGTGTAGTTGAAATAATTAACATTTTTAAAAACGAGACTCGGGTCGTACTATATGGAAATAAACCCAACATAAAAGGTTTTTAACTTTTTATAATTATACCCAGTTTTCGCGCACGAGGATCCGTCTTCTCAAAACAGGAGGTTACCTCGGCTTTGCTGATTTGGGTTTTACACTTTACAGCGCTCATTGCTGGTTGGAGTGTCAGTATTCTTTGAATTCCGGCGAACGACAACGAACGTAACTAGGGCCATCACTCCCATGTGTAGTTTCCAGTGGTATTATATCTCCTTTCTTGTGCTCTACTGATTTTAGCAATTAGGTTTTTACAAAATAGCTACTGTAAGTTACTCCACAACAAAATTGAAATTGGTAACCATTATCAAACACCGTTCCATAAGATCTTATCTATGTAATAGCTATGTCTTCAATTTTTCATGTTCATATGCCCAAAATCGAACTACGAATGAAACCCTAATTCCGCAATTGAATATAGTCTACCCTTACGATCTTTTGATAATACATGCTTATGTTAACATGCCCCACATTTGCTGTTGTGGTCCTCCTTAAGAGCGAGTATCTCTTTCACTATGCTTCAGATTGCACCATGAATTTCAATTAGGCAGATTTATGGTCTACCACTGGATTATCTTTGATTATGGTTTAGATTTCATGTTAATTTTCGTTATGGAAATATAGAGCTTTATGTTAAATAACACCAGATTTTCTAAATTAAAATCCCTTAATAATAGGGAATCATTAAAACAAGCTACCTGACACAATCACCAGATTTAGCGAATACATGATGAAACGAATGATGCCATGGAGTGACGATGATGATGATTCTTCAAGTCCTGATTCAGATGCTTCCGATAAAGATGAAAATCCAAAAAAGAACAAAAAGATCGTTTCTGGTGGTGGATCTGGATCAACGAAATCTAGAGGTAATAATTTAATAAATCTTCCATTTCTTAAACAACCGTGCATCATCATCTCCCTACATAAGCCTAGTTTTTGTTGTATTTTTTTTTATATGCAGTTGAATCTGTAAAGCGGAAGAGCAAAGGGATAGACTTTGAAGCGCTGAGTCAGCACGGGTATAGGGGCGGGTTGTCGGTCCTAAAAGTCCCTCCACCAAAAGAAAGCGACAAGGACCGTGATTGGTCGTGGTCAACCGGGCAGGGGCAGGACAGGCGGGCAGCAAATGAGACGGAAGAGAGCTACCAAGATAGACAGAAGACGAGAGCCATGTTGCTTGAAGGAGAACAGTTGGTGCATGCACGAACGCAGAAAGAGAAAAACTTGTTAAGCTTCTCACAGAAGGAAAAGAGGAAAAGGGATATGGGGCAGGCTAGTAGGGGTAAAAGCTATGTCGAAGAAGAGAAGAGATTGTTGAGAGAAAATGGGATTTACTCTGGCTTTGATGCTTGACACTTTATGATATGCCATTTGTCCTTGTACTCTTTCAACTTATGGGGAAAAAAACAAGTATTGCCTTTGAACTTGATTTTGATTACTCTTAATAGTCTATTTTGAAAATAGTTATCAAAATTATGTTCTTTAAAGCAAAAGTTAAGTTTGAGTTTGATCAAGAAATAAAACTCGATACATACAAACTTGATTTAGATAAAATTGATGACTGTTTTGCAAGTATTCGATAAAGCAATCTTGATACCAGTAATTGAATAGCTTGAAAATGTTTATCAGAATTATGTTTGTTAAAACAAGCTAAAAAAAAAAAAAAAAAAACGACGTGTAATTATTAACGGGATTTACATGAAGGTGCGACTCTTTCCAGTTTTATCCTTGTCATATTCATGGACTCTTTTTAAGTTTTCAACATTTTCTTATAAGTTTTCGATATATCCCAAATACATTTTGTTTGGGATTAAACAATAAACCATAATAAAGGATACCAAATTAAAGAGTTTGGTTAACTACTTGCAAGTTATTCTATCTAACTCACAAGTTAACTACACAATTGATGTATTTTATTCAAGGCATAGAATGCAATTTCAAAAGGTTAAAAATAAAAGTAAACATGACATTGCTTGTTCCAATGGATTCTTTGTGTCCAAACAAGTCTTTTCAAGTATTTAAAAATGAGAGAACTATTCAAAATAACTAAATTTTGTTCCAACAAGTTTTTAGAAAGATGACTCTGGAGCACCAACATATCTTCGATATTATATTGCTGATGTATATAGAAATACACGGTTTAATAACTTAAATTTTATTCTAACAAGTTCTTAGAAAGATGACTTTGGAGCACCATCGTATCTTCAATATAATATTGCTGATGTATATGGAAAATTGGCAATACAAGTTTTAATAACTTACTGGATATTTGACCAAGATGAAGATCGAAACAAAAACATGCAACACACAATCACATAAAAGTAACATTGATTGTATTTGTTGTCATTCAGGATGGAATGGGTATTTTCAGTAATGAAGTTTATAAAAAATAATTTGTGCAATAAGATAAATGATTGATTTATGATTGTCCAATATCGTATATTGAGACATATGTGTTAGATAGTATTACCAACGAAACAATTATATATTGTTTTTAAAATTTGAAAACTCAATGTAAACAATTGGAAGACATTTAAGTTTGATCTTTGGTACTGAGACCAACTCCAATCGACCGGTAAAATAGTGATTTATTGGTCAAAAAACCTCCGATGGCACGGTATAAGAAACGGCAAAATGGGGCGCATCTACAGTAACCCGCCAAATGGTGGGACACTGGCAAAACTCATATTCAATATAATAATATAATACTGTATTAATTTTGTATAAGATTAGATGACTTTTGTTTTTTCTTTTAAGACTTGGTTTTTTCGATTCATTCTTTTTTCCAGTATTTTTTTTTTCTATAAAACTGGTGTTCTGCTACCTTCATTTTCATTTTTGTATCTGCTCAACTGGAAATGTGGAGAGTGGAAAATGGTTTTCAAGAAATACATTGGTTGTAGTCTTGTAGAGGTGAAAGCATTTGGAGAATGAAAATTGGAAAGGTCAAGCAACTCAAACCTAATAGAATGGAATTGAGTTTGGAAAGGTCAAACATGGTGGTTTCAAGAAACCATGGATGAAGGTAGTCATTTTTAAGAAATAGTGAAATAGAGTGAGTTTCCACAAAATGAAAATAATAATTATTTATTAAATAAAAATATAAGTAAAGTTATTTTATTAATAAGATATTATATATATGTTTTTAATTGGGTATTTTTAGTGTGTGGTTGGAATGAGGAAAAAAAAATTAGCGTTCAAATCACACCAATTTAGTGTTTTTTTTAGTGTCAAGGTTGGAATTGGCCTAAAACCATGCGTTCCATTAGACAGTAGTATTGGCAATCCGACTTGATAACAAAACTTTTTTGACCCCTTTTTTGTTACGTTAATTTTAAAACACCACTGTTTATTAACTTGGAACTAGAGAAATTTCAAACTGCATGTCAGAATCACAACTTCCATATCTCAGTAAAAAGTTGTTTCTAGTCTTATTTTGCAAGCAACCTAATCGAATGATCAAACCTTACCAATGCAGTAAAAAGTTCAAAAAAAACATATATAATATTATATAATAACCAAAATTTAGCATAACTTAGATTCAGCGTAGTGCATTGGTATAGTTCAAACACCAGAAACTACATTAAAGTCGAAAGTCCATATAGCTCATTAGCCTCTACATAATAGGATCATGAAACATCCTTTTTCCCTATTTTAGAACCTCTTCACGCTGATCTGCTGGGAAGAGTTCTGCAGATGGCCTTAATAGTGTTGGGAGTAGTTCTGCAACAACCTCCTATAAGCGACGCTCCTATCTCACACCATTTATTCACATACGACACAAAATCTCCATCCGCAACTCCTGTGTTTTTCTGTCACCACAAAAAAAAAAAAAAAACATCACACTGTGTACTGTATACTGTGTACCTGTGACTGATGTGAATGAAATGAGGGAGTACTCACCACCCACTGTTTTATTTCAGCATCGTAAGTTTCACCGCTGTTTGGATAGATAAGTATCGGTTTACTTGTCACCTGAAAGAAAGATTTGTTTCGTCAGAAATAAAACAAGAAAATAATTATTATAAAAAGTAATAATACCTTTTTAATAGCTAGAATCAACCCACTGATAAATCTAGGTGGCGTACAGTTGATTCCAACAGCAACAACTTTCTTACATGCATCAGCAATTTTAGCACATTCACTCAACGAATCACCACTCACAACGTTTACACCATCTTTTGAGTTAAAAGAAAACCAAGCTGGGATTTTTATGCCTTCTTCAAGAATCTCAACAAAAGCCTGTTCAAGTATTCATAAAAAATTATCAATATTTAATATTCAATAACAATAGGAATCTTAAATCTTAACCATAAGCACAATTACACAACCTGTGCTTCGAGCTTATTTGGAACTGTTTCAAATGCGATGAGATCAGCACCAGATTCAGCTAAAATTTGAACTCTTCTCCTGTGAAAACTCTTTAAGAACTCAAGATTCATTGCATTGCCATAGTCCCCACTGTAACATAAACACAAGATTTCATGGAAATGTTTTTAAAATAATATAATGTGAAGTTATGGTTATTTAGTTACCTGTATTCAGAACCATCAGCCAGATATGCCCCATAGCTTCCTACAGATGCAGCAACTAAGATAGGCCTACAAGATTCACCATATTTTTCATAATATATATCCCTTGCTTCAAGGGCAATATCTACACTTTTTTTAAGCAGGGCTTCACTTTCCTCTTTAGAGAAGCCTTTGGCTTCAAACCCTTGAATTGTTGCCTGTCAAAAAATAGTAACTATTAAATTGAGAGAGAGAAAGAGTATTAAGACAATTTATCAACAAAAAATACTAGTGACTAGTGATGCTGATTTGGGGGAGTATTGTGTCACCTGATAAGATGCTGTGATTATTATATCTGCACCAGCTTCAAGATAATCAAGGTGTACCTGCAAATAAAAGAAAACGCTAACTTGTTTCAAACGGCATATCATGAGAACTCAGAACAGGACCACTGAAGAAATAAATGTAGTAATTATGATAGTATAGTCAAGAAATGGTCCTTATAGTATTGTACATGGGCCACGTGATTAGGATGCTGACAATATATCAAATCTTCTTGTCTATAGAATCATATCAATACAAGTTACATGGTCCTACTTCCCCTTTATGGACCTATATCCTATATGAATCCTGGTTTTATGAAGAGTATAAGACCATTTATCAACAAAAACTAATTGGATAGGTTATCTAAGGCTAATTGGGGATCTGGTAATCCAATTTATTTGTATTGAGAGTTAAAGCTAGCGTTCATCATCTTCCGAATCAACAAAACAGGCGCTCTGTGTGTGGTGCACACGTTACTAACAAAATAGTTGCTCTTCCTGAATGAGGAAGAAAAAGAAACTAAAATCTACAGTCACTCGATTATAAAAGATACACAGTTATTTCTTCGCAACTTGTTTCATACAGAGCAGCTCAAAAATAAACATGAAAACCGATTATTGATGTATAATCATCCTCAGGGAACAAAATTAATCAACGCAGAGATCGGAACCTCCTTCCAACTGTAAGAATCCTCGAGAAATTTTCTAAAATAAAACTCTGGCTCCTAATGTATAAGAGTTCGATTTCACCAGACACAAGTTTAGCATTTATGTTCGATCTTTTGTGCACCGACAAAAAGGATGTAAGTTAGTCGGTAGCCATGGCGTTTATTTATAAAACGGAAATAACATTGCATTCAAAAACTCTCAACATCCTCATCATTCGGTAGATTTTTGTTATAGAAACGACGATTACAACACCGGTAAATATACAGAGTGACAAAGAGGTTTTTGGATACCTGACGAACAAGGTTACCAGAAGTAAGGAGGCACTTGGCGCTCCAGAGAGGGTCGTTAAGGTCGGCACCATGTCTTTCAAGCTCCGTTGCAAGTCCACCGTCAATAACGGCCACGCCGCCCGATTTGCGGAGGAAATCATACATCAACGTATCTACGATGCCGTTGCTCAATCCCATTGTTCAGAATAATTTCTATTTAATTAACTGAAATAAACACAGAATCGACTTCTCTTCCGACGACGGCAGTGAAAACAACTCGATGATCGCTGAATCAGCCGAACAAGAAGTGTGTATTTATAGAAAGGGTCTGAAATCGGCGATTTGGTTTAAACTGTACTTGACAAAATGACCCCCTTAACATTCATATACGGCAGAAATAGCCCCTATTCTGTGATATCTAAAACAATTAACTACCTCAATTCAAAAATCTATTCTATTAATACTTCACCTCAAATTCATATTTACAAATGTTATTAAAGAGATGCTAACAGAAATTACATATATTTTTAATTTATAAGAGCATCTACCATAATTAATTATTTCAAGGGCAATTACTAATCTCTAGCCAAATTAAAGAAATAATTAGCAATTTTTAGCCAAAAATTAATAAATGTCCAAATATAGCCCACGAAACCGTAGGTTTCTATATTCATCTACTGTTTCGACAATTCGTCTACTGTTTCGTGTTTTGTATATTTTTTTTCATATCTAAGATACAAAACCGTAAGTTTTTTGAAATCTACGGTTGGGAAACCATAACCTACAGTTTTGGGAAAAAAATATGTTTTTTTTTTTTTAAGTCTACTGTTTTGGGGTTTAATCTAGTGTTTTGTTAAAAAAACTACGGTTTTTTTTTTTTTTGATATAGAGTATTAAAAAGAGTGTTTATAAGATGTAGAATTATTTTAACAATTATTTTGTTAAAACTTATTGAGAATTCAAAACAGTAAAAAACGTGTTTTTTCCCAAAACTATAGGCTACGGTTTAAGAAACCATAAATAAAACGATAGGAAACCGTAGATTTTAAAAAAACATATGGTTTTGTATCTTAGAAATAAAAAAAAAATTATACAAAACACGAAACAATAGACGAATTGACGAAACAGTTGACGAATTACCATAAAAGAGTAGTCAACGTTAGAGGTGGCAATCTTGTCGTGTCGTGTCGTGTCGAAACACTAAACGGGTTGAAAGTGTTTGACCCTAACCCAACCCGTTTAATTAACGTGTCGTGTCGTGTTAACTCATTTATTTTTGTGTCGAGTTCGTGTCGGGTTTCGGGTTAAAGGTATACCTTGAAATATGTCGTATCATGTGAGGTTAAAATATTGAGTATGTTGAAAAAGTAGGATTTGGGTAGGTGGAAAGGAAAAGCTAATAGTTTGAAGGGAATAGATGAAGTCATAGCAAGCTCAAATGACAAAATTTAAAGAGTATAAATTGGGGAGGTGGAGGACAAGATCATTAGGATGAGAGAGTGACTAAAGGGACTATATAGTTTGAGAGATAATGAAAAAACTGAAACTGAAATCTTGATCTAGATGACTAAGTCATTTCAACATTACAAAATAACTCAATCAAAAGGTTTTCTTTTAACTATTGTTTTGGTTTTGTATCTTTCTATTTTATTTAAAGAATTTAAAAATAAAAAAAAATAAAAATAAAAAAAAATAAAAAAACTTGTATATAAATAAACGGGTCATTTTCGAGTCATAGTCGAGTTGAAATTCTCAACCCTAACTTTACCCGTTTAGTTTTCGTGTCGTGTCGTGTCAACCCGTTTATTTAAACGGATTGAAATATCTTACCCAAACCCGTTTATTTCGTGTCGGGTTCGTGTCGAGTTTTGTGTCGTGTCAATTTTTGCCACCTCTAGTCAACGTCCGTTGACCGTAGTCAACTATGGGTTGACTACTCTTTTGTGGGCTATTTTTGGCTAAGAGATTTTTTTAGCTATTATTTGATAAGTAATTAGTAATTATGGCTAGATTTATATTTTCCCCTTATTTCAATAGCTTATTATATTTGCTATATAGGATTTTCATGTCTTTTAAAAATAAGACATTTATCTATAAATATCAGTTTTACTGAAAACTAATAAATATGTATTTAGGGGGTGTTTGGCTTAGCTTTTGAGAAGCCAAAAGATCTTTTAGAAAAAGATAGAAGCCAAAAGATGTTTGGCAAAACAATTTTAAAACCTACTTTTGGATTTTTGATAGAAGGAAAATCAACTTTTTGAAAAAGTCAGGAAAATCTGACTTTTTGCAACTTTTCCAAAAAGTATTTTTAGCCCTTAAAAAACTAAGTCAAACACCCCCTTATTCTTGTCCATTTGAAATATTTTATAAAGACCATTTATTTGGTTTTTCGTTTTAAAACACGATATTAAATCAAAAGTAACAAAATAAAGGTTTAATTTTATTTTATATATTTAAAAAGGATATTCGTCAGTAAAATATAACAAAGTTTTAAAATATATATGATTAGGGTCAAATAAAAATGATATTTAGATAAGATGTAGCATGTCATTACACAATATAGATACAATCATACAACATTAAAAGATTGGAGAAAAAAATAAGTGGTGGATATCATTTCCGAAGATACTCCAATTTAATACTGTATTATAAATATAAATTATTATCCTCATACCATTTTGTTAATTTGGTTTTGGTTTGTCCTCTTTTTCCTACAAATCAATACTTTTATTTATTTTTTTATATTTATTGAAGCATCATATATATATATATATATATATATATATATATATATATATATATATATATATATATATATATATATATATATATATATATATATATATATATATAAAAGTTCAACAGAGAACCATAATTATGGGTTTTTCAAGGAACCAATTTTTTTTTTCAACTTCTAGAGCTTATTCTTTATCGAAAAAAAATTTAAAAATATCTAAATTTATATATTAACATTGTGAATGTGAAAAATAATTTTCGGATTCACCATGTGAATCCAGATTCACGTTGTGAATTTTTGAAAATTCACGTTAAAAAAAAATTGAATTTTATATCATTGGAAAAAGGATAAAAAGTTATGAAGTTCTGTATTTTTAGTTTTTTTTTTTTAATAAAAAAAAAGTTCTAAAAGTTGAAAAAAAGATTGGTTCCTTGGTTAATTATGGTTTTCTATTGAACCTCACCATATATATATATATATATATATATATATATATATATATATATATATATATATATATATATCGGGGACAGTTCAATTGAGATTAAAAAAAAATTAGAGATCTTAAGATTTAATCTGAGTCATACATTTTTCATTTGCCGCTCTAACGTTCTACTGTACTGACAACAGCAGTGTATGTGTAATTATAAATGATTCTACATATATGTATGTTCACAGACTGAGTAATCATATATGATTATGACAGTTGGTGGCAGAAAATGTGGTGATGACAGCGGTAACGGTGGTATAAATGACGGAGGTGACGGTGATGGGGTCGGCTGGTGTCAAAGGTGGTGGTAATTATGGTTGTGGTGGTGGGGATGGTGGTGGAGGAGAAAGGAACGGACGACGCTATATAATTATTTATGATTATAACAGACCTACCGCGCTGGTACGCTGGAGTGTTAGAGCGGCAAACTTTAAATATGTGACTGAGGTTGAATCTCAAGATTTCTATTTTATTTTTAATCTCAACGGAACTTACATATATATATATATATATATATATATATATATATATATATATATATATATATATATATATAGCGAGAGAAAGAGAGAGGTAAATTAACATTCATAATAATATCTCATTTTAATTAATTTATTATATAAAACGACAGTTAAAAATATTCATAATAATATCTAATGTCAAAACCAAAGTATCAATAATCAAATCATATTATCATAAAACCATATTAGAGTGTAATCCCAAAGATCTCATATGCGGAAAACATAGTGTGATGCGTTGCGATCGAGCCGAATCTTTTCCTTTGAAAACGAAGTACCTAAAACCAAAACCGTAAACTGTAAGCACGAAGCATAATGAGTTCCCCCATCCTACCACATACCATACAAATCACATAGTGTTAGGCATACCGGGGTGTGCCCGACCTACCCCATGTCAGGCATATCTAGATGCCCGACCTACCCTGTTGAGCATACCGGGGTGCTCAACTTACCCCTGTTAGGCATATCGGGGTGCCCAACCTACCCTTTTGGTCCTGTCGATCAGTAACCGGTGACTATTTCACCCATACTACTACCACATAATATCATATCACATATATCATAATCTGTCTACCATAACGGGGTACTAAACTACCCTTTCGGCCTTATCGACCGATAATCGGGGACTATTCCCCCTACTACCACTATCACATAACATCCTATCATGCTAGCACATAAAACATATCAGATAGTGGCTAACCAGACATTTATCACAAAGAAATTTATCTAACAAACAACTCCTACTAGTGGGCCGACATTATGGCTTTAGACCCACTTCTACAGGAAGGTAACTCACCTCACACTGCTGAAGTCCCGTATATAAGCACATATATTGCACATAATTTACAAATAAATCACATAATACTCAAATATTTCTTCCTTCATTACATCAAATAGGTTACATTCGTCGAAGCGGGTTATACAACTACTCCTCCAACCAAAATTGAGAAATTAGCCTTCTTGTGGCCCCTCTAATTGCAATGGAAGAAAATCAAATCAGATATATGGATGGTGGGGCAATCCCTGCTAAAGTGGCCAGTCTTGTTGCACTTGTAGAAGTCGGACCCACCCATCCTACAAACTCCGTTATGCCACTAGTCGCACTTGCCACAACGGCCCCGGCCTTGTCGGCCTCTCGATCACGAATCAACAACCTTGGGCTTCTTACCCAAGCCCTCCAATACCTGCGCCTGAACCGACTTCCTCTTCCTCACAATATCCAAATCAATCTCTAGCTCGCGAGCCCGAGAGATCATGTGATCCAATGTCTTGCAACTAGACATACTCACGAACTCCCGTATCTCATCCTTCAATATATCATGGTATCGGGCCTTCTTCATCTCCTCGTCCGCCACATACTGCGCAAACAACAAGGCCCTCTCATGGAACATGGTGGTAGTCTGGCGAAGGTCTTGAAACTCCCTCACCGGCTGTTGAATCTCTATCACGGGAGCAAACTCAGCATTGAATTTCGTAAGAAAGTCATCCCAAGACATCGTCTCAACTGACTTGCCTCCCAAAGCGTAGTCCACCTCCTCTCACCAATCGCGAGCTCTGTCCTTCAGAAGACAAGATGTAAATATGACATTCGACCCCTCGGGGCAAAAGCTAGTCCAGAAGGTGTTCCCGATGTCCGCTAACCTCCGTCTGCTAGCAATGGGGTCCTTCATCTCGAAGAACTCAGGAGCCCCACAAGCTCAAAACTCTTGAAAATTCAGAGAGTGTGCACCCACCATAGCCACTACCTCAGTGTGAAATGCGCCCAGGAGCTCATCCAAAATCTCCATGATGCCCTCCTTGATCAAACTAAAGATCATAGGAGTCTGCTCCAAAATGTTGTGGGTAATCTCACACAAAATGAACTCCCACATCTGATCCTCCAAGGGTCCAGCTCCTGATCCCGAACCTGATCCCTAACCACGACATGAACCACGTCGAGTGACCACCATACTGAAAATAAACCAATTAAACCATCAAAAAACACTCGAAGAATCCCACACCATACGTGTCGTAAAGTATCATCGTGACTCCCATTATTCGAGTATAGATCTTGTGCTTCCAGTAGTATGGGCCCAATACTACCTTTCACACCTATCCATACTTTCCTAAAGAGTCATCTCGATTTCCCCTAAGTGACCTCAACATTCCATAATCCTGCTAAACCATGCATCTGCTAATTCTAAAATGCTTCATAGGTTCTCCTAGGATTCCCTTCCCGCCACTCTCCGCCATCAGCTGCAGAAGAATCCCTACTAATACCCGCTAACTACCTTATAATTATAAGTGCATGCAATAGACAGTAGATAATTCTTTGACTGCAAGGTCTCACACTGTCACACCCCCGAACCAGACGGCGGAAACGTCCGGGGGCTGTCGTGACTCAATTGAATACCATAACATTGAATATATATGAAACAAACAACATTCGTCACCATTCATCAACAGAATACAACCAGTAGTGTTTACATGTCATACATTGTTTGAGATATTACATTTCCAAAAATTAATATTGTTTGGTTCATTCAAAAATAAACTGCAACCGTCACTGAGCATGATTTCCCTTGATTCACTGGTTTCCTGAGAATACAAGTATTTTGAAAAACGTCAACATATGAAATGTTGGTGAGTTCATAAGTAGTGTTTGAAATCGAATGTTTATATTGTTTGAAAAACCACCAGAAAATCCGATATTTTCTGAAAAGAAAAGCTTTCAAAAACGTTTGTGAAGATCCATAGGTATGCTTGTTTGTTTCTATACTTGCAAAAATTGTTCATTTAAGATGTATGCGTTTGAAATCTGTATGTGATAAAAACCCTAGGGAAACCCGATGTTCCCCTAGTTCTTTTGAAATCCATTGAGTTGCGTTGAAACCATTACAAAAATAGTGGTATCGGTCCCAAGCGACGTTGGAAGGTTCTCGAGCATTGATTATTTACTACAAACCCGCATTACACAAATGCCCGGTTTATAGATATACCAACGATTCCCGAAGGCGTCGTCAGTACTAATCACGTTATCCAATCGCCCGGACTATGAGTGGTCCCACATCCGAAGAGAAAGAGGTCACGAAGACCCCGGTAACTCTATTAACCGGCTGGGGAAAAATGTGTGCGAGGGGTCCCCGACCCGCCTCGTAAAATGTGTAGACTTTTCTAGCAATACCATGGCCCTTGGGGTCCAATGATACAAGCCATTGAAAGTCACCCTACGTTGTGCCAAGTCGGTAAAACTCAACACTTCGTAGAAAAAAAATGTCTTCGGGCCTTAAGATCAGGTCATTGGGCTAGCTAGGCCCAACAAACAAGATTTTACACTTTTGGGGCCCGAAGATGGTGCGTAGACGTCTGTGCACACTCGCATGTATGTGTATTACCAATCGTTATTTGTATGTATCAAAGAGTCAGTAGTTGTAGATTTCCATTGGCTCGAGACCGAGCCAATTCGTTTAGCAACGACTTTTGGTATTGTAATGAATTGTATTTCGTTGATAGTTGAGGTGTCATTATTTGATCACATTGTACATAATGAATCAGCCTTGAAATATTTCTGTTTTCAGCCCCTCATTATTTGTAAAATTTACATTTCCAACCCTTTTATTTAAATATTTCCCGGTTTGGTCCTTAAACTATTTTTCTTGACATTTTAACACCAAAAATTATTGAAATTAATATTTTCCAGCATATTTTTCAAAGAAAACAGTTTAAGTCCCTGAAAATGTAGTTTTTCTCGGTTTTAGCCCATCTTTTCGCAATTTTGACAATTTTGGCCCAAAATGGAAAATTTTTGCAACTTTGGTCCTTTTTAAATTTAAAAAGCATTTTAAACCTTTGAAAAGGGTTTGGGATACTTATAGTCCACTGTTTTACAGAATTTCACAGTTTTGGCCCTTCAAAACAGAAAAATTCGCATAATGGGCCTTATTGGGCCGAAATTTGCATTTTTAGCCCAATAGGCTTGAAATTCATGTTTTTAGTCCACCAATTGAATAGAATTCCAGAAATAGCCTTATTGAAACTGTTTTAACACATTTCAACCATCAGAATCTGTAAAATGTCATTTTGGGCCCTTAATTTTGTATTTTTCACATTTTTGGCCCAAAATGTGTGTTTTTAGCTTAAAGAAAATTGTTGCTAACCACTTGGCCATTTATCTAGTATCACTTATTATGTAGTAATATATTTGAAGCTAATATCATAAAACATGAGTTATATCTCGGTTTTGAGGGGTTTAATGGCTAGATCCAACATTAAAACACATATAAGCATACATATAAGCATGGAAATCATACAAGGCATACAAATACATATAGATCTACACTTTGACTTGTATTCCCCCCCCACAAAAACTCTTAAAAACAGAAAATAGGGGTATGAATCTCACCTTGAGTGTGGGGGCTCGGTTTTGTAAAGAAAATGGAAGGAAAATGATGTGATTTTCGGCCCTAGCTTTCCTTGATGTAGATCTCGAGTTTAAGGAGCTTTCTAGGAGCATGATTACCAAAATTGTTTAAGAGAGAGGATCTAATAATGAGAAAAAGAGTTATAAATTTCTTAGATATGTGTGACTTACCAAGAAGTGATGATATTTCCTTGAAATCCTCTTGATGCACAAGCAAAGTTTCGAGATTTTAAGTGAAGAGGGAGGATGGTTTCTTGAGTAATCTAGAGAGTGTTTGTGAGATATTTGTGTGTGTTTGTGTGTTGGGTTTTGGCCGAGAGCAAGAAGGAAAAGAGAGAGGAGTAGACATGAAGTGATATATGCATAGAGATATGAGATATGTTGCATGGAAATCCAAGAGATAAAAATGAGGTGGCATGGTAATAGTCAACTCCCCCTCTTGGGCTTTTCTTTTGGGCCGAAAATGGGAAGGAAAAAAAAATGTTTGGGCTTTTTGCTCCTAAGCCCAACATTAGTGTTAATTAGGGTATTTATTGGACTTATAAAATGAAATTGTGATTTTTGTGCTTTATTAAGCTAGGTTAGGTTTAATTATGGATCAAAACTTGTGTTTTATTTCCTTCTAGGTTCTACCTAGCCCAAAATATTGAAATAAACAAATGTGGGTCCAATTAGAGCCCAATTAGGGTCCTAAACCCATGATAGTCCAATTGAAAGCTTATTGGTCCATTTGGATCCAATAAGGAAGTCTTAGTCCAAAATGGACTTAACCAAAACTTCTAGGGTTTCCAATTGTTTGATGACTATCTATAGTACTTGTATCTTGCATTTGATTAAAGTTTTTGATTCTCATTAACTTGAATGCGTAGATTACATAGCTTAAAATTTACAGTTGTGACATCATCCCCCCGTTAGAGGGAATTTCGTCCCGAAATTCTGTTTGAAAGCTAGATTTGAGAAAACTAGAATAGGTGAGGGTACTTCTGCTTCATTTGGTCTTCGCGTTCCCACGTGAACTCTGGCCCACGCTTTGCGTTCCACCGTACCTTCACGATCGGGATGCGACTCTGCTTAGTACGCTTCATCTCCCTGTCCATGATTTCGATTGGTTCTTCGACGAACAGGAGATTCTCATTGATTTCGATTTCGTCAAGAGGAATGACAAGGGTTTCATCTGATAGGCACTTTTTCAGATTAGAAACATGAAACACAGGGTGCACACCGTTTAGCTCCGCGGGTAGTTGTAGTCTGTAGGCTACCGGACCTATTCGGGCGACTATTTCGAAAGGTCCAATGTACCGTGGGTTTAGCTTTCCTCGTTTTCCGAAACGTATAACCCCTTTCCAGGGTGAGACCTTCAACAATACTCGATCACCGACCTGGAACTCTAAGGGCTTTCGCCGTTTATCAGCGTAGCTCTTCTGCCGGTCGCGCGATGCCTGTAATCGAGCTTTGATCTGGACAATCTTTTCTGTGGTCTCGCGAATGATTTCCGGTCCTGTCATTGCCCTATCCGACGTATGTGCTCTTGCTAGCTGGGTGTCGCCTACTTCAGCCCAACATAGCGGTGATCTACATTTACGCCCGTACAGTGCTTCGAAAGGGGCCACCTTAATGCTCGAATGATAACTATTGTTATATGAAAACTCGATCAACGGTAGGTGGGTATCCCAAGACTTTCCGAAGTCTATCACACATGCACGAAGCATATCTTCAAGCGTCTGAATGGTTCGTTCGCTTTGACCGTCCGTTTGTGGGTGATACGCGGTGCTCATGTCAAGATGAGTTCCCATGGCCTTGTGGAGCGACTGCCAAAAGCGTGACGTGAACCTACTGTCCCTATCCGAGATGATAGATTTTGGCACTCCATGAAGTCTTACAATCTCTCGTAGGTACAAACGCGTCAGCCTCTCCATCTTGTAGGACTCCTTGATTGGCAGGAAATGGGCAGATTTCGTCAGTCGGTCGATTATTACCCATATGGTGTCCAATCCGTCCGACGTCTTGGGCAGCTTGGTCACGAAGTCCATAGAAATCCCCTCCCATTTCCACTCAGGGATTGCCGGTTGTTGTAACAATCCGGAAGGTTTCTGGTATTCCACTTTTACTTTGGCACACGTAAGGCACTTACTAACATAAGTTGCGATTTCCGCCTTCATGTTAGGCCACCAATAGTGCTGCTTAATGTCCAAATACATCTTGTCCGAACCAGGATGAATGGAGTATCGCGTCTTGTGGGCTTCCTTCATAACGATCTCCCTGAATCCTCCGATTTTTGGAACCCAAATACGGTTCATGAAGTAGTATACCCCATTCTCTTTGACTTCCAGGTTCTTCTCCATTCCGCGTAATGCCTCGCTAGTTCTGTTTTCCGTTCTCATGGCCTCTGCCTGGGCTGATGCAATTTGAACGGTCAGATGGGACTGAATGGTTATCGAGTGCGTTTTCGTACGTCGATTTGTGTATTCCTTCCGACTTAATGCGTCAGCTACCACGTTGGCCTTGCCTGGATGGTACTTGATCTCGCATTCGTAGTCGTTTAACAATTCCACCCATCTTCGTTGTCTCATGTTCAGCTCCTTCTGATTCAAGATGTGCTGGAGGCTCTTGTGGTCTGTGAAGATGGTGCACTTAGTACCGTACAGGTAGTGCCTCCAAATTTTTAGAGCGAAGACCACAGCTCCCAGTTCTAGGTCATGGGTTGTGTAATTTACTTCGTGCGTCTTCAGTTGACGGGACGCATACGCTATCACTCTTCCACGTTGCATGAGAACGCAACCTAAGCCTTGATTTGACGCGTCACAGTAAACTACAAAATCTTCCGTTCCTTCAGGTAGAGATAGTACAGGGGCGCTGCAAAGAGCTTGCTTCAAGGTTCGAAACGCAATCTCTTGTCGGTCTGTCCACTTGAATGGCACACTCTTTTGCGTAAGCAAGGTAAGTGGTTTTGCGATTTTCGAGAAGTTTTGGATGAATCTTCTATAGTAGCCTGCTAGGCCTAAGAACTGACGGATTTCTGTGGGCGTAGTCGGAGTTGCCCATCCTTCCACAGCTTTGACCTTAGAGGGATCCACATGAATTCCATCTTGGCTAACTACGTGACCTAGAAAATTCACGCTCCGAAGCCAGAACTCGCACTTGGAGAGTTTGGCGTAAAGCTTTTCCGTTCGCAGCGTTTCTAGGACTTGTCGAAGATGTTGGCCATGCTCCTCTTTGCTTCGAGAATAGACGAGGATGTCATCGATAAACACAATGACGAAGTTGTCCAAGAACGGTCGGCAGATTCGGTTCATCAGGTCCATAAATGCGGCGGGTGCATTTGTTAGACCGAAGGGCATTACGACGAATTCGTAATGTCCATAGCGGGTTCGAAAAGCGGTTTTAGGAATATCTTCTTCTCAGACCTTGAGTTGATGGTATCCGGACCGTAAGTCTATTTTAGAGAAATAGCTAGCTCCTTGGAGCTGGTCGAATAGATCATCGATTCGCGGGAGTGGGTAGCGGTTTTTGACAGTGAGTTTATTCAACTCTCTGTAATCGATGCACATTCTGAAGGATCCGTCCTTCTTTTTGACAAAGAGCACCGGAGCTCCCCATGGCGAGTAGCTAGGTCGGATAAATCCCTTGTCCAGAAGCTCACTGAGTTGGCTGGATAATTCCTGCATTTCAGCAGGAGCCAGTCGATATGGTGATTTAGCGAGGGGAGTTGCTCCTGGAACGAGGTCGATTCGGAATTCAACCTGTCTCTCTGGGGGTACTCCTGGAAGATCTTCGGGAAACACGTCCGGATATTCACACGCCACCGGAATGTCTTGGATGTTAGTTTCTTCTTTGGTCTTGTCCACTATGTGGGCCAAGAACGCTAAGTTGTTCTTTCGCAGATGTTTTTGCGCTTTGATGCACGAGATGAGGCGGAGATTCGTACTGGGTTTGTCTCCGTAAATTACTAGGGTTTCGTGATTTGGGAGACGAAGGCGAACGGCCTTCTCGTGGCACATAATCTCAGCATGGTGGGGGCTTAACCAATCCATGCCGATAATCACATCGAAACTCCTAATTGATATTGGCATTAGGTCTATCCGAAAGACGTGCTGGTTAAGGGTTAGGGTACATCCGATGTAGATCTCCCTAGTGGATTCGGTCTTCCCATTGGCCATTTCCACCGTATAGGTTTCATTTAGCCTTTGGGGTTGTTGTTTTAATAAATGTTTAAACTTCTCGCTTACGAAACTTCGCTCCGCTCCGGTATCAAATAAGATGCATGCATAAGTGTGGTTTAGGAGAAACGTACCGGTCACAACTGCGGGATCTTGTACTGCATCACTCTGACCCATGGTCAGCATTCTTCCTGTTCCTCTGTTTCCGGAGTTGTTGTTGTTGTTAGGGCAATCTCGACGGAAATGTCCCGTCCTTCCACACCCGAAACAGGTGTGGCTAGGCCCTGCGTTGTTGCCACCGGCATTGGTGTTGTTGGTGTTGCGGTGATTGTTGTTGTTGTTCTGGTTGTTTCCCTGACTCTGGTTCTGAGAAGGATAAGTCCTGCAGAACTTTGCAGTGTGTCCCCTTCGATTGCAACTGGTGCAATGGAACTCCCTACATTCTCCTTGGTGATGGAAACCGCACTTGTTGCATTTGGGATGAGTGCCGGAATAGGGTCTTGAAGTATTTGAAGTAGCTGAGGCTGGAGCATGTGATGTGACTGGTACCGGCGCAGTGACAGCGTGAACTGCCACCGTTTGCTGCTTTTTAGAGGTCTCGGGACCTTGACGCCCCTTCCTCTTGTTGTTCCATCCTTTCTTACCATCGCTCTCCTTCTTCTTCTCAGTCTCTACCGGTTTCTCGCCCTTTTTGTGGTTATGATCATACAGCCTCTTTGCCAATCTCTTCGCACTGTCAAAAGTTTCAGGGTTCGCAGCTATCACATTCCCTTGAATGGGGGATGTCAGTCCCCAAATGAATCGTTCAATCTTCTTCCCCTCTGATGTGATCATACCCGGGCACAACAGAGATAGTTCGCTGAATCTCGATATGTAAGCATCGATGTTCCCATTCTGCACCGTGAGATTCCATAGTTCCTGCTCCATCTTCTGTATTTCGCCTCGGGGGCAGTACTCAGCCGTCAACATCTCTTTCATCTCTGTCCAGGGAATAGAGTTGGCGACAGGAAGTGTCATAGCTTCCACATGACCATTCCACCAAGTGAGCGCTTGGTCCACCAAAGTGCAGGCCGCGAACTTCACTTTCATCTGCTCGGGGCACTCGCATATCTCGAATACCGACTCTACTTTTTCGATCCATCGCTTTAGGGCGATCACTCCTCCGGTACCGTTGAAAGTTCGGGGTTTAGCGTTCGCAAAATCCTTGTAGGTGCACGTTTTAGTGAGTCCTTGGTTCGTCCCGTTGTTCGAACTTCCGGATCCTTGCCCGTTACCTCCTCCGTTGTTTCCTCGGTGAAGTTGTGCCATAGCCGCTGTGACTGCAGCAGACACGGCTGCCTGGAAAGCAGTGGAGTCAACTTCCGGCGGGGTTGGTTCGGGATTTCCGCGAGTAGTTGGGCGAGGCATCTTTCTGTCATGAAACGGAAAGATGTTGAGTGTACGTGGTTTCGGCGAGGTTATGATCCTATTAACTAGGTGTAGGGTACGAACCTAAGCATTACTATCATCAAGCATATAAGCATAACAACTCAACACATAACAACCGTGAATGTCATAGCAAAACACACAAAAGTTCCTTAATATTATCCGTGTTTAGTACAAGAAAATTTGCTCGTAGGAGCGTACATAAGTAACACTAATCCGACAGCATAACGGCTCCATGAGTAGTGTAGTCACTTAAACATAGAGCCGGAGTACATAACATAGTTACTAATATCCTACTACGATAGGTCTATCCCTAACCGCGATGAGCTGCGTCAGGAGGTGGTGCCGAAGTCATATGCCGAAATGTTGCGCTAGTAGCTGCGCCATCTCTGCCATGTCTCCTATAACTTCATCCCTCTCGTGCTCTGCTCTCACTGCCCGAGCTTCCATAGCATACAGCTGTTGTCGCAGTGAGGCGATCTCAGCTTCGAGGGAACGGTTCTCCCTCGGGGGGGTTCACTGGTGGAGCGGGGTGATCTGGTTGGGCCTCGTCCTCGCATGGTGGAATGGGGTCCTGGCCTCCGACCTGACCCTCCTCGTCGTCATCGTCGACCTCTCCAAATTCGTAGTCAGTGTCTATATATTCGTCGGGTTCAACGTCGTGTGCTTCTCCTGGATGCTCTTCCGGCTCATCCACCAGCATCCCGTGAGCTACTAAGGCCTGATGAAACTGGATGCCCTGCTGCTCCTCCTCGGGCTCCTCCTCCTCCTCTAGCCACCCGTTGTTTCCCTGATTAGGGAAGTAGGGGTCTCCAGGGTGATGAAAACCAGCCATGCTGTCTGCGCGAGTACGTAATTATGCTACATTATTCCTAGGGTACTATGACTATTACACAGGCTAAGCAAATATTCTCTTTTTGGGTGATATAGGGTATAATTTTTAGGTTCCCTGGCTATTCCGATCTCATCAAGACATGTGTTAGTTTTACCTTGGAGAGAATGTAGTTGATCAGGCTGCATTCACTCCTTGGTATCACTAAGAACAGTCCCGAATTAACCGAGATACCAGTATTATGGTGTTTGATTCAGCGTTTGGTCCTTACTCCTAATGCAAGCAAGTGTATTTTATTCATTTGTTTTGTTCAGAGCTATGTTAGTCCCTCTTTTTGGTTTATAGTTGCATATCAATGTATGGCTCGACATGCTAGTTCACTATAAACAAAGCTCTGATACCAACCTGTCACACCCCCGAACCAGACGGCGGAAACGTCCGGGGGCTGTCGTGACTCAATTGAATACCATAACATTGAATATATATGAAACAAACAACATTCGTCACCATTCATCAACAGAATACAACCAGTAGTGTTTACATGTCATACATTGTTTGAGATATTACATTTCCAAAAATTAATATTGTTTGGTTCATTCAAAAATAAACTGCAACCGTCACTGAGCATGATTTCCCTTGATTCACTGGTTTCCTGAGAATACAAGTATTTTGAAAAACGTCAACATATGAAATGTTGGTGAGTTCATAAGTAGTGTTTGAAATCGAATGTTTATATTGTTTGAAAAACCACCAGAAAATCCGATATTTTCTGAAAAGAAAAGCTTTCAAAAACGTTTGTGAAGATCCATAGGTATGCTTGTTTGTTTCTATACTTGCAAAAATTGTTCATTTAAGATGTATGCGTTTGAAATCTGTATGTGATAAAAACCCTAGGGAAACCCGATGTTCCCCTAGTTCTTTTGAAATCCATTGAGTTGCGTTGAAACCATTACAAAAATAGTGGTATCGGTCCCAAGCGACGTTGGAAGGTTCTCGAGCATTGATTATTTACTACAAACCCGCATTACACAAATGCCCGGTTTATAGATATACCAACGATTCCCGAAGGCGTCGTCAGTACTAATCACGTTATCCAATCGCCCGGACTATGAGTGGTCCCACATCCGAAGAGAAAGAGGTCACGAAGACCCCGGTAACTCTATTAACCGGCTGGGGAAAAATGTGTGCGAGGGGTCCCCGACCCGCCTCGTAAAATGTGTAGACTTTTCTAGCAATACCATGGCCCTTGGGGTCCAATGATACAAGCCATTGAAAGTCACCCTACGTTGTGCCAAGTCGGTAAAACTCAACACTTCGTAGAAAAAAAATGTCTTCGGGCCTTAAGATCAGGTCATTGGGCTAGCTAGGCCCAACAAACAAGATTTTACACTTTTGGGGCCCGAAGATGGTGCGTAGACGTCTGTGCACACTCGCATGTATGTGTATTACCAATCGTTATTTGTATGTATCAAAGAGTCAGTAGTTGTAGATTTCCATTGGCTCGAGACCGAGCCAATTCGTTTAGCAACGACTTTTGGTATTGTAATGAATTGTATTTCGTTGATAGTTGAGGTGTCATTATTTGATCACATTGTACATAATGAATCAGCCTTGAAATATTTCTGTTTTCAGCCCCTCATTATTTGTAAAATTTACATTTCCAACCCTTTTATTTAAATATTTCCCGGTTTGGTCCTTAAACTATTTTTCTTGACATTTTAACACCAAAAATTATTGAAATTAATATTTTCCAGCATATTTTTCAAAGAAAACAGTTTAAGTCCCTGAAAATGTAGTTTTTCTCGGTTTTAGCCCATCTTTTCGCAATTTTGACAATTTTGGCCCAAAATGGAAAATTTTTGCAACTTTGGTCCTTTTTAAATTTAAAAAGCATTTTAAACCTTTGAAAAGGGTTTGGGATACTTATAGTCCACTGTTTTACAGAATTTCACAGTTTTGGCCCTTCAAAACAGAAAAATTCGCATAATGGGCCTTATTGGGCCGAAATTTGCATTTTTAGCCCAATAGGCTTGAAATTCATGTTTTTAGTCCACCAATTGAATAGAATTCCAGAAATAGCCTTATTGAAACTGTTTTAACACATTTCAACCATCAGAATCTGTAAAATGTCATTTTGGGCCCTTAATTTTGTATTTTTCACATTTTTGGCCCAAAATGTGTGTTTTTAGCTTAAAGAAAATTGTTGCTAACCACTTGGCCATTTATCTAGTATCACTTATTATGTAGTAATATATTTGAAGCTAATATCATAAAACATGAGTTATATCTCGGTTTTGAGGGGTTTAATGGCTAGATCCAACATTAAAACACATATAAGCATACATATAAGCATGGAAATCATACAAGGCATACAAATACATATAGATCTACACTTTGACTTGTATTCCCCCCCCACAAAAACTCTTAAAAACAGAAAATAGGGGTATGAATCTCACCTTGAGTGTGGGGGCTCGGTTTTGTAAAGAAAATGGAAGGAAAATGATGTGATTTTCGGCCCTAGCTTTCCTTGATGTAGATCTCGAGTTTAAGGAGCTTTCTAGGAGCATGATTACCAAAATTGTTTAAGAGAGAGGATCTAATAATGAGAAAAAGAGTTATAAATTTCTTAGATATGTGTGACTTACCAAGAAGTGATGATATTTCCTTGAAATCCTCTTGATGCACAAGCAAAGTTTCGAGATTTTAAGTGAAGAGGGAGGATGGTTTCTTGAGTAATCTAGAGAGTGTTTGTGAGATATTTGTGTGTGTTTGTGTGTTGGGTTTTGGCCGAGAGCAAGAAGGAAAAGAGAGAGGAGTAGACATGAAGTGATATATGCATAGAGATATGAGATATGTTGCATGGAAATCCAAGAGATAAAAATGAGGTGGCATGGTAATAGTCAACTCCCCCTCTTGGGCTTTTCTTTTGGGCCGAAAATGGGAAGGAAAAAAAAATGTTTGGGCTTTTTGCTCCTAAGCCCAACATTAGTGTTAATTAGGGTATTTATTGGACTTATAAAATGAAATTGTGATTTTTGTGCTTTATTAAGCTAGGTTAGGTTTAATTATGGATCAAAACTTGTGTTTTATTTCCTTCTAGGTTCTACCTAGCCCAAAATATTGAAATAAACAAATGTGGGTCCAATTAGAGCCCAATTAGGGTCCTAAACCCATGATAGTCCAATTGAAAGCTTATTGGTCCATTTGGATCCAATAAGGAAGTCTTAGTCCAAAATGGACTTAACCAAAACTTCTAGGGTTTCCAATTGTTTGATGACTATCTATAGTACTTGTATCTTGCATTTGATTAAAGTTTTTGATTCTCATTAACTTGAATGCGTAGATTACATAGCTTAAAATTTACAGTTGTGACACACACTACAATGGTTGGACTCAAATAAGAGCTACAAAATATAGTTAAACCTAACCTTCTAAAATCATTTGATTTTTTGCAACATGTAACCTAGCATATTCAATTGATAGTTAACCAAAATTAGCAATGGTACCTAAAAGCACAAAGCAAGCAACATTCGAGCATCGAGTTCTAACCAGGGCGCTGCCTAACCGGCCATCCTAACATATCATCAGTAATCTATACTAGCATGAAATTCTAGAGGCTCATAAAGTAAGCATACAAAGGCATCTATCTTATCACACAATTATGAGCATATCCTTAGCCCTAACCTAGCATGTTATTCACATATTCACCTACTGAATCAATAAACATGTATGGGTATTTTGGGAACACTGACTTGATCTCGACTGATTACATGCATCACACCCCTTCTTTCTAGTATTAATTTCTTTAGAAAATCATTTCTTTTATGAAAAACTTACCAAACCCTCAGTTTGAGTTCAGACACTCCCGAGAGTGTGTCTGAATCCCTCAAACCAATGCTATGATACCAACTTGTAACGTCCCAAAAATCATAAGTGACAATTTCATTTTTAATAAAACCATCAAATATTCATATCAAACCATCAAAAGTATGTCAATGTGAAAAAATTTATCAACGTACAATCCAAAATCATAAAAATGTTGAACACAAGTGGAAGCGCTGCGATCCGGTCGGGCCCTTCCCCTTCGAATCAAAAGTACCTAAAACATAAACATAAACAGTAAGAACAAATACTAGTGAGTTCCCTAAATACCACATAACATACATCATACATACATATCATACTAAACCATGCACGAGTCTATTTCACCCATGAGTCCCTTCCGATTATTTGAGTCCTTTTCAACTCCCTGAGTCCTTTCTGACTTGTCGAGTCCCTTTCGACGCTCTAAGTCCCTTCCGACTCCTTCGGTATCTTTCAACCGGTACATGTCTATTTCACCCCTACATCGAAGCATACAATTATACTAGCAAGAGTCACGAAGACAACAAGCACGTACATGTATATCAGGAAGTGTCACAAAGACCAATACTATCCTAAAACATAATCTAGAATGGAGGAATATATGATCCCTTATCTAAAGGATGCGTATCTAATAAGATCAGAGTTGACAGCGACTTTTGAAAGCTACGATTGCAGATCAGGATCTAAAGTCATACGCAGAATAGTTATTAGACTTATTCAAGTGGGAGACTGTTGGATTAGTGTCTAAGTCCATAACTATTTTGGTATGTACTTGACCCGATGGTGCATGGTCCTTTTAGGTTGCCTTCACCAAAGCAACTTGATAGGATGAATTATGGAGAACGTAGATTAATTATGATTTATTAATATATTATGAAAATAATATATTAAAGGAGAAATCATATTGTTTAATTAATATTAGTCAAGAATTAATTGATAATTAATTTTGTGGCTAAAAGAGATTAATTAAACTTAAGGGACTGGAACTGTAATTATAAGATAGTTGCATTTGGGCTATGGATTACCTTGGAATAATAGTTTGGACGAATTCTATGGGGAAACCCATTAGAAATCGTCCAAGGGATATTCTAAAATGGTCCATGGGTTGCTTAGGGCTTAAGTAGTCAAATTAGGGTTTCCTGGTTGAAAACCCTAATAGCCTACATGTATATATAGTACCCTTAAGCCCCAAAAAGGTGGCTAAGAGTTCCACTAGGGTTTCCACACGTTCTGGGCAGCCTCCTCTATTCTTATTCTTCATCCTCTTGCTCTTGGTGTTTGTGAACCATTAGAGGAGTGACACTTGTGACTCTAAGCTTTCTAAAGCCATTACAAGGAGGATTCAAGATTGTTATTGCTACATAACAATCAAAGTAAGATCTAAAAACCCTTTCACATGTTAATATGATTAATTGTATGCTAGATCTAGGGTTTAGAGTCTTGGATGAATTGCATGTACAATAGAGAAGCCTAGATCCAAGCATTAGGGTTTGCATGAGCACACAGGATGTTCTTATGGTTAAAACCCATCAGTGGTATCAGAGCCATGATTGGTTTCTATTGTATTAATGCCTAATATATTCATTCATGTTGTAAGATCGAGTTTTTGGCCATCTGCCTGACAAACTCGTCGAGTTCCAATGTGGACTCATCGAGTAGGGTGAACTCGGCGAGTCCATAAGGGGACTCGGCGAGTTTAGCTGTCAGACAAGTGGATTTTCGGGATTTTTACCTATTTTGACTTCGAATAATTGCCATAATTGTTTAAAATTAATAAAATTCAAATTTTATTGATTCCTTATGATTATCTTTGTCAAAATAAAAGATTTTGGTCATCTAATTAGATAATTGTTACCTTATTTGATAAATGTTAAATTATTTGAAGTATTTGATCATTATCTTACAAGAATTTGAACTAGATCTACTTAGATAACCACAAATTAATTGTTAATTGCCTTATTTGAATTATGTGATCTAGAATATTCTTGATAAAGTTTGGAAAAGTTTCAAATTAACCCCTTTAGGTTTTATAGTTTAAATTTGAACTTAAAAGTTTTTGTTTTGAAATTTAAATAAGTTAAACCCTAATGTTTTGAAATGTTTCAAAACTTGCCCTCAAGTTTTGGAATTTAAAAGTTGATTAATAGTTTAATTTAGAAATATTAAATTCTAAAACCCTAGTATTGTTTTGAAAAGTTCAACTCACACCCTTGTGGTTTTATTAATTAATTAAAGTGTATAATTAAGAGAGATTTAATAAATCCATAAAAGTTTTGGTTTACAATTTAATTAAATTAAAAGTATAATTATTAAATTTGACCACCTAGTATTTTAAAAGTGTAAAATACACCCTATACTATATATAACATTAAAAGTCTAATATATATGTATGAGTAAAAGTCAGTCTTACCGTTAGTAGGCCTCATTCACGAAGCTGGTCTATAAGGGGTGTTTAAGGAAATTGCCTATAAAATGGCGATTGAATGGGTATCCACTCTTACCACCTGTGACAACCCAAGTTGTCCCATTACATTTCCCCGTTACCGTTAACGGAATATTCCACTGTATAAAAGTTCCGTTAATTAGAGGTCGTAAATTTAATAAACATTCCATTTGTTTACATTTAACATGCCATTAAGTCGTGATAAAAAGAAATAAAAACACATAACACCCATTTCCGTTTATTTGGAAAATGTTAAGTTTTATTGTTACGACCACTAAATCGGGTGCGACCAAAAGCCCCGTTTAACGGCAGTATCGGCTAAAATTCCACTGAGCCCCGACTCGGAACCCTATATAAGGGTGAGTGGAGTCCATTGGAGACTTTTTACACTCTCTCTCTAGACCCGTTTTCGCCCCGAATCCGCAACCAAACGCTTCCAAATTGTAAGTCCGCTTACCCTAGCCTATTCTAAACATATTGATTCGTGTTTATAGCCCAAAAATCGTCCAAGAAGGCATGGAATAAGGAGTTTACGACCCATGAACACTCTAGGGCTGTAAACCCCTATTATGGTGCCAAACATGCCTTATAACTCATCCTTAAGCTTAGAAACTATTAGGGGATTTAGCCTAGGAGTGTTTACTCATTTAAAACAATCAATTTAAGGGGTAAAAGAGAGTTTACGGCCCAAGCACAAGCTTAGGCCGTGAACACCTCAAAATCTTGTTAAAAGGCTCCAAAAACACTCCCAAACCACCCTTATGCTTCACACATAATTTAGGGACTTGGTATTGTGGGTTTAAATCATTTAAACACAAGGAAATATGGGGTAACATGGAGTTTACGGCCCAAGCAAGTGCCTAGGCCATAAACACCCCTTAGACATGCCTAAATGTCCCAAAAACACCCCTAAAACACTCTTGGACTTAATACATAAATTAGGGGCTTATCCTTTTGGGTTTGGAACATTTAAACTCAAGGATTTAAGGGATTAAAAGGAGTTTACGGCCCAGACACATGTCAAGGCTGTAAACACCCCAAAACTCACCCAAATGATAGTTTTAATCCCCCAAAATAGCATCACACTCCATTATAAATTGCTAGAAGTGATATGAGGACTTTAAACTTCATAAAAATCTAAGGATGAGAGTTTACGGCCGTAAACTCCCTTAGGAGGTGTCCCTAGGCCGTAAACTCCAATACAATGCCCTTAGAATCCTTAAACCCACTCATGCCTTTTTGGAAAAGTACTTAGAATAATTCCATGAGCAAGTAGAAGCCATAAAACACCCTAGAACCCACCACCATGAGTTTACGGCCGTAAACTCATGGTGAGTAGTCCCTGGGCCGTAAACTATGTGATAAGGGTTTACTCTTGGAGAGTAAACTCCATTCCTTAGCCATACACACCCTTGAACGCTACCCGGGACACCCAAAACACTTAACCAAAGTGTTTTCCGCTCCTGTGAGCGCGTATATTTGTTTAATTAGTATTAAATATGCTAATTGTATGTGAACATATGTTATCATATGTTAAATAGGTCATTGTGTGTGTTCAAGTCCTTGCGTGACACCGAGCGCCCAAACGGCACCTTCGTCGGACCTACTTACACCAGGTGAGTTCATACCCCTGAATGAACCTTTCAAATGTTTTAACATGTTTTATAGGGGGGAATACAAGTTAAACATGCCAGTTATCATATCAATCACATGTGATTGATAACCCGCATGCACCAGATTTTAGCACACTGTACACTGTTTTACCGAGTAGGACACTATAAATGGCTTTCTAAAAGGTTTTCACTTGTTCAAGTTCTTACTTTTACTGATTTATCAAAGTTCCATTTTCAAACTGATTTATGAAAGGTTCCAAAGATTTCTAAAGGTTTTCACACTTATTTTACCAAAGAATACAAAATGCGATTTTCCTGAGTATAAAGGTTTTTCCAAGGTTTTCATATATACTTTTACTTGTTAGTTACTGCTGCTTCACTTTTACTTATTTTAAACTCCTACTCGATAACGCTTTCATTTCGCGATACGCTTATACTGGATTTTGTCTCTATATCGCTTATACTTGTAGCCTCTTATACTTGATAGACGCTCTTACTTCACTTATTGTCGTCTCTACTTCGTGATACACTTATACTTGGTACACTTATACTTCATGATTCGATTATCCCACTCTGTACGCTTATACTTCACGACTTGGATATTTCACTGTACGCTTATACTTCACGAATCGGATATTTCACTGTACGCTTATACTTCACAACTCCGATATCTCACTGTACACTTATACTTCACAAGTCGGTTATTCCACACTGTACACTTATACTTCACTGTATGATTCCACTTGATACACACTCAAGCGTAGTTAGATGTATGTCTGTGCTTGTATAGATGCATATAAATAATGATTGAAGGACTTAGGAAGGTTTGTCCGCCCTATTTCCTTTTCTTCGTTGAGATGTGGTCTGGTGGGATCGGATGTCCATATGAAGGTCGTTTGATTCATTAGTTATATATATTATGTACACAAGCATAGACATATGGGTTACTTCATTCAGTTCAGTTATGAGTCTCTACCTCTAGTTCAACACTTACATTAGAAACCCACTAGTTGAAAGTCTCTACCCACTATTTGGGATGCATCTTCAGGACACGGCCTTCTCCGTCGTCTAGTTGGTAACCAGAGTCTCCTGTAGGGAGAGCGGACATTATGTGTATAGATCTATACGGGATTGACAACCCCGCACCCAGACTGCTAGCTACAGTCCCGGCCTACCAAGCCAATGGGTGACAAATGTCACATTTTAGACGCTTGTAGTGCGTTGGGTACTCTAGTCGGTATGGTTACGAGTATCCCGGGTTACCTTATAATTCATGGCCTTAAGGTAACGGTATTTCGCCAGCAATTTACACTGTATGCTGGTAACTCATTTTCAGAGTCATACTGTTTTGACCTTACAAGACGTATCTTTCATTTGATGCTGTTTGGGGTCTGTATCCACTGTATTCACAGAATCCACTGTATTCACTGTGTTCACTGTTTTAGACCTTGCTAGACGTATCTTTCATTTGATATTGTCTGCGGTCTGTATTCACTGTTTTAGACTCTACTAGTTGTACCTTTCATTTGGTACCTTCTGGGGTCTGTGTCTCCACTTGTTAGACTGAACCAGGCGTGTCGTTTGTTTGATACTTTCCTGGAGTCTATGGTTCCTTGCCTTAGTCAGCAGTCCTCACTGCTGAGGCATATGATATTCCCTGATGTCATTTGCTTTCCTCAATAATCAAATTCAGTATTTTGATAATGATAGCAACTTAGGGAAAACTACTTTTTACCACACATCACTGACCAGTCTTGGTAGAAGGCTGCCTTATTTAAAGAAAATATAGGATTTTCTGGAAAGAACTCTAATACACTGTAAACACTTAAACTATTACTTTATAAAGTTATTTGAATGAAATGCCACGAAATACTTATGAACTCACCAGCATTTGTAAAAATGCTGATACTCGCTTTTCAAATAACTTGTATTCTCAGGTTAGCATAAGACAGGTACATCCCCGGAGCTGTTGATGAAGATAGCTTAGTACCTTACTGTACTTATTACATTTGTTTGTATACCTTGATGTTGTAATGTAACCATGTAAAATTATTCTATTAATGCAATGTTTTGTTGTACTTTGATTACTATAATGCATGTGTTGTGATACTTGACATGACGTCATCCACCCTAGAACGTTTTCGCCGTTTCGGTTTTGGGGTGTGACAGATTGGTATCAGAGCATTGTTTATAGTGAGCTAAGTATATCAATTCATAAAAGATATACAATCTATAAACACAAAGGGATAAAACACTCTGACCAAGAATTATACTTTAAAATATAACCATATTTTACCAAAGTATAATAACATCCAGAATCTAAACACTCGAACAAAAGTATCACAAGAAGAACAATAATAAAAGTCTTCGGATGTTGAGCACTACAGTCAAACCTGGGCAGTTATGTAATCGTAAGCTGGGATAAATGTAACCTGATCAACTACATTATCCGAGATGCGATGAACGTGTGCTCGGGAGTGATAGTGGTGTGCAACAGGTCTGAAACTTACCAACTAGGATTGCTAGAGCCAAACATAAAGTTAAAATACTATAGGAGTATTTTAGAACGCTAAAAGATTCACACTAAACCCAGAATCGTAATCCAAAGATAAGAACCAAACAAGAACTAAAATACCATAGGGGTATTTTAGGATGCATAAACAACCTTGCGTGTATAACTAAAAGATCCTTATTGATATACCTACAACTACAGAGGGTATACTCCCAAGGTTATATATAATAAGGATCCCATAGGCTGAGAATGTGTGGTTTCGCTCTATTTCCTTTTCCTCGTTGGGATGTGGTTCTAGAGTAGTATCACATATTCGAAGGCCTATCGGATCTAAGCTATATATGATTTGTATACCCTGTGTAATCGTAGCAGGACTCAATATGGATCATACAGTGAAATGTTAATAATCTCTTAGGATTCTTTAGACATTTCCATTCTCGCACGAACCCTGTAGACAACCCTATCCACTTCAGTGCTTGACAGAAGAGTTGATTCCGACCCTGAGGAGGTTCATTGAGAAGATTTCCTGTTCGGAAATAAATAAACTGGGTCGAGACTATTGAATGCACCAAGTGCCCGTATTCTTTTAGGGACATTGGTGAGAAATTTGCCTAAACTTCCGAGATTCCCAGTCATCCATCATGAAGTGATGACACCCAGAGTTGGAATTAGAAGGAAGGCGGAGTAGAAATTCAATATGTCCATACGAGAAGAGAACCCTAGGAAACTACCCGAAGGAAACCAACGCCAATTCCAGTCAAAGATACGAGGCAGACAGCGGGAACCAGCGCATGGAACCCGGGAATTGTCTTTTCCTCGTGTTCGTCACGCTAATACACCCATAAAATAATACAATTTAGTGAGTTAGTGGTTACACTACTCACGCTATGTGTTAGGTAAATCGTCGTTTCCCTTTGCTAGATACACGATTAGGGCGGATCCCCGCATCTCTATTGAGATAATTTAGACATTTGCCCTTGTGAGCCTCTCTTTCCGTAGTTTCGTTCCGAACTGTTCTCAAATCTTTCCGGGCCGGAGAGTGAAACCTTTCCCAGTATAAAGGTAACTTAGTAGGAACGACTTGCATCTTATGGACTTTTTCGATACTCACACACCTACCTTGATCACCAGGACTACATCATAGGGATGTAGGTCGACACTCAGACGACCAGTACCCGAGGCACGGGAAAATTTATGCCTAATACGTTCAGGACAGAAATGTCCAGGGTTATCCATCGTCTCTCATTACCTTGTATTCCTTTCCGTGTAGGCAAACCATGCCACCGAAGAAGCGTAACCCATCCACAAGCAAGAAACCTACACTCTTATTCGATGAAGCTACGTTCCAAGCTACAGTCTCAGCAGCCGTAGCAGCTGTCATGGCTCACCTGAATGCTAACACCGCCAATGTTAGCAAGGGCCCTATTGGGATTTCCAATCCTGGCAACGGACAGCAGCAAACAACACTTTCATACCCGGTCATCCAAGAACCTTCACCGAACCCACTAAAGAGAAAACTCAAGATTGAGGAGGGAAGTACCTCGGCTCAAGGACCTTCCGAAGGGCAACGAGATGAGACGGCCAATGCTCCTGTAAATCCTTCCCTCCCGACCTCAAGAAGACCATACCTAGGAGACCTTCCCCACTGCAGCAAGTGCAGCTAGCACCATCATGGTGCCTGTCGGGAACTCTATTGTGCTAGGTGCAACATGAAGGGACATACTGCTCGCGTCCGGTGGAGCGTATTACATCAACCACCAATGTGGTGACCCGTACAGTTTGCCACCTATGCGGTGAATTGGGACACTTCAAGAAGAACTGCCCAACCAAAGGGAAAGACAAAGACACAGAAGGAGCCTGACACTACTACTTAGGGAGAAGCGGCAGGGAACTCATTAGATTTTGGTACGTCTCTCGATCTCGGATAACTAAGCTAAGAACAATAAAGACTAATTCAAATGTAAATTCTTTCCAGTAAGGCGAAAGTCGCAGCACTGTTATAAAAATTTAAAATTCATTAGGTAAAACTATAATGGCTAAACATATACGTTACGGCCATGTATATTTAAGATGGACAGACCTAGAGTGAGCGAATGCCGCCTCATTTCTTGTTCCTCGTTTGGTTGTGGATTTAGGGCGGGGTCGCTCAGTCAACAGTCCTCCCCACCTTAAATATACATGACTAGTATATGTGAGGCGATTATAGAAATGCCTCGTGAGAATCCGTTAATGAAAAGATACTCTATTCGGAAACACTTAGGACTCTCTATAGTTCCGCGTCGACTCTATCGGTCCAAGTATCCGCGGTAGTGATACATAGGACGAAACCCGAGACGCCTAGAACTTGTGTGCCTGTTCGGCACATGACTCTATTGACCTTCACTTTATATCATGTCGGAGTGTGCCAACTTCGACGACTCTATTGATCATGGTTTGACTTCGTTCAACCATGTGTATATCCTTAAGTGCTGTGTAAAAAGAACTTTCTCCATAGCCATGTCGGCAAATAAAGTGTGACATCCCCAATTTCACGGCCAGAAAAGACCGATTTGTTTATGCTTTGTTTTATAAATCAGAGTATTCGTTTAAAGAAAACGGTTGCGGAATTTGTTCCCAAAACAAGATATGATAAAAACTTATCAAAACATTTCTCAAAGAGAATGTATTTTTATTAAATAATAAAACCTCGGGATGTCATGTTCCGATACAGACACATAAGCATAAACAGAACATACATTCATTTACTCTAGTGATTTACATCTCCTTTAATCTCTCAGTGCAAAGCAGCTTCGTATCGATACCTGTGATACAATTAAACTGAGTGGGTCAAGCTTGGGAGCCTGGTGAGCATATAGGGTTTTCAACCCACAATAATATAATTATTATATTCAATCATCAAACAATCAACCCAATTACCCATCCCCATTATCTTATTTTAATCTTCCCTAAAGATATTATCCTAAGGGTAATCTCCTCTATCATATTTACCGCTCATCTCCTTACATCTTATATCCTTATATGCTTGTTCCTAAGAACTTTTCCTAAGGATCATCGCCTACATTGCATAGACAATACTAATTCGGGGATCACTCCCTCAATATATGTCTAGTAAGGGTTAGGGTATCATCGCATGATTACGCAGCCACAACATCGCCTGGACTCGTAAATCATAATAAGGGTTAGACTATCATCGCATGAATACGTAGCCACAACATCGCCTAGACTCGTAATTCATAGTAAGGGTTAGACTATCATCGCATGAATACGCAGCCACAACATCGCCTGGACTGGTAATTCATAATAAGGGTTAGACTATCATCGCATGAATACGCAGCCACAACATCGCCTGGACTGGTAATTCATAATAAGGGTTAGACTATCATCGCATGAATACGCAGCCACAACATCGCCTGGACTGGTAATTCATAATAAGGGTTAGACTATCATCGCATGAATACGCAGCCACAACATCGCCTGGACTGGTAATTCATAACCTATCTATCATCACCTAATTATCCTCACCTTTCTATCATCACCTATATCTCATCACCTAATTATCATCACCTATTTCTCATCACCTAATTATCATCACACGTCATCTAATTCATCTACCCATGTTCTACCCAACATATTTGTAGATATAAAATACATACACAGATTAACTCATTTAACACCTATATAAAACATCCATTCCACGCTCATCTCAAATAAACAACAATATATAAACACATAGCACGTATTTCATAGCAAATACTTAATATGTATATGTTAGAAGAAAGTGATCACATACTCACCCAAAACATATACTTAATACATTCACACAATACTTGTATTGAAATTGTGTTATGAAAGGAACTATACACTCACACATATAAACAACTTTATATTATACACATAGCATGTATTTCATAGCAAATACTTAATATTTATGTGTTAGAAGAAAGTAACTACACACTCACTTGATCAGAAGATGATCAGACAGCACTACTACTTGCAGAAGTAGAAATCCTCAGCAGATCTGGAAGATCTCTACAAAAATCGAACTTCTCGCGGGCAGAGCTTCGGCTCGGGAATCGCACTTCTCGGGATCTTCGGGCTTCGGGACTTGCTTCGGGTCTCGGGGTTGATACCAGGGCTTCGGGGTACTTCTGGCACGCAAATCGAGGTAAAACGGGAGAGAGAAGAGAGAAAATAGCAACCCTAAACGGCTGGCCCTTTAAATCTATTTATAGGGCAAATTTGGCCCTTGCCACGTCGTGGCAACCTTTTTCCACGTCGTGGGCTTGGTCGTCACTGCATGCGTCATCCCAAGTTGCATCTGGGGGCCTCCCAGAGGTGTCAGGAGATTTGCCACATCGTGGCACTGCTTGCCACGTCGTGGTCTCTGACAGTTTTGGGGTTTCGCGCCCCGAACTTCAGAAATTCATAACTTTCGCATACGAACTCTGTTTTCGACGTTCTTTATATCGCCGCGAAGGTGAGATTATGCTCTACAACTCTCGTTTAGACTCCATTGGCTAATTTTGACTTTATTTTTAATATATTATAATTATATTACTTATATATTATTTTTAGTAGGTCGGGACAGGAAAACTCCGTTATAAACTCATAACTTCTTCGTCTGACGTCCGTTTTCGTCTGTCTTTCCATCGTTGCATTACTATCGATGAGATCTTCAATTCTCATTTAGATCACTAAGGATAGATATCTATCTACCTTAAATTCACTATTTACGTCGCGCTGGGTCGTGCCGGTTCTGTCGTGAAACTTCGACAGGTCATAACTTCTTCGTTATAACTCGGATTTTGGCGTTCTTTATATGCACGGAAACCTTGTGACATATACTACAACTTGGTTAAGATTAATCCTTCTAGATAATCTTCCATAAAAAGTCATTTTTGATGCTTAATGTCTCTAAATTGACTAGCCCTGATCTACGGGCGTTACATAAAGGTTCTCCCGAACCTAAACCTAACACAAATAATCAAACATAATGCGATCCGTCAATCGTCTCTCTTATCTCAAACCTTCCGAAGTACCCAACAGAGGGTACCCCGCACTATTGACCGACCCCTCGTAATCAGATGGACACCGAAGCGAACGACACTGCAGATACTTCAGAAGACGACAACCAACCGAAGCATACTCCGTAGAATCCCCGGAAAGACCCTTCGCACCTCGCACGTTAGGTTCGTAAGCATAAAGATTAGAACTCATGAGACTGACCACTAACTAGGTATATGCGTAAAGGTGGCATATGATTGAGATCAAAAAGATTTAAGGTGTGTGTTTCCTCCCTATTCCATGTTCTTCGTTGGGTTGTGGGTTTGGGGTGGAGTCGCACAGATGAACATCCTGCCGACCTCAATTATATACTGCTTGCATACACCCGGTATTTGTAGTTAGGCTAAGCATGAGCTCTACCATGAACCTCTTAGAAAAGCCCTTCACCCTATTCCATAACACAGGAGCCGGAATCAAGAGAATCACTGCGGGTTGAACTAGTAAAGTTCCGAGTGATGAAAACTCTATACCCACTAGATTTGACCTAGACCGAGAAAACTCGGAACCTTCAGAAGAGTAGTTGCAGTAGATGCTCGCACTACTCAGGCACCTCGTCCACCCAGTTATAGACAAGTGGTGCTTATCATCCTCCACCCTCTCGCAAGGAGGAAATCGTCGTCGCCTGGTAGACGATGAATTGCACTTTCCGAAGTGAACACTAGGATACCGAGAACCACAGGATAACCTTCGTGGCCAAGAATCCTCGATCAAAGAGCGAAAGTAGTTGCGTTAAGCCTCATGCCCCAGATCCCGAAGAGGTTATAGACTTGACACCAGCCTTGGTGTTAGTCGAAGGGTTATGCAGGAACATGCACTTTCCACGCTAGAATAAACCACAGTCTTAGAGATTCATTGGACTATTAGGTGTTCCACGAATACCATCTCACGCAGAGATAGTAGAACCACCTCCCGAGATAGTCCAACACTCGTCTGGTGAAACCCTATATTCCCGACCTCCGGGGTTTCCGCATCTCAAGCTTCGTTAGTGCAGATTCCTTTTGCACAAGCTTGAGATAGACACTCTACAGCAAACCGATAACCATAGTCACGCAACCCACTCGACGATCTAGAAAGTCTCTATCAGCCAGTTAACAGAAAACACGAAACCAAAGACCACTCGAGATTTCTAAGAACCAACCTGAAGGACTACATTACCAGTACGAGAGAGAACGTTAGGAACTTCGGAATGGCGATCACGCCAGTGATGACTTGGATCACTTCATGGATTTTATAACGAGTGATTGGTGAGAGGATAATATCTTATATTCTTGAAACCAAGATGTGTGAGTTGTATCTTGCGAGTCGGTTACAAATTGGTAATATGTAAACGCACCAGTAACTTGGTGTCATAAAACATATTGTTATGTGTGATTCGGTGAGTGAGTGCAAGTAAGCATTGAATCAAAGTTTATCTGTTCCTTTTATCCAAAGTGGAATGAAAGCGATATATGTGGGCCCCTCGATGATTTAGTGATAACACCTAAACGCTTGGCCAAGCCGGGACTAATATGATGTGCTCAATTGTAGTCTGTTGTCAGTCATCATAAATCGGAAATCAGGAAACAACACATACACAGAGAGAACGATTTAAATCCATGTCTCAGTCTATACGATATCTAGAATGGAGGAATATATGATCCCTTATCTAAAGGATGTGTATCTAATAAGATCAGAGTTAACAGCGGCTTTTGAAAGCTACGATTGCAGATCAGGATCTGAAGTCATACGTAGAATAGTTATTAGACTTATCCAAGTGGGAGACTGTTGGATTAGTGTCTAAGTCCATAACTATTTTGGTATGTACTTGACCCGATGGTGCATGGTCCTTTTGGGTTGCCTTCACCAAAGCAACTTGATAGGATGAATTATGGAGAAAGAAGATTAATTATGATTTATTAATATATTATGAGAATAATATACTAAAGGAGAAATCATATTGTTTAATTAATATTAGTCAAGAATTAATTGATAATTAATTTTGTGGCTAAAAGAGATTAATTAAACTTAAGGGACTGGAACTGTAATTATAAGATAGTTGCATTTGGGCTATGGATTACCTTGGAATAATAGGTTGGACGAATTCTATGGGGAAACCCATTAGAAATCGTCCAAGGGATATTCTAAAATGGTCCATGGGTTGCTTAGGGCTTAAGTAGTCAAATTAGGGTTTCCTGGTTGAAAACCCTAATAGCCTACATGTATATATAGTACCCTTAAGCCCCAAAAACGTCGCTAAGAGCTCCACTAGGGTTTCCATACGTTTTGGGCAGCCTCCTCTATTCTTATTCTTCATCCTCTTGCTCTTGGTGTTTGTGAACCATCAGAGGAGTGCATTTGTGACTCTAAGCTTTCTAAAGTCATTACAAGGAGGATTCAAGATTGTTATTGCTACATAACAATCAAGGTAAGATCTAAAAACCCTTTCACATGTTAATATGATTAATTGTATGCTAGATCTAGGGTTTAGAGTCTTGGATGAATGGCATGTACAATAGAGAAGCCTAGATCCAAGCATTAGGGTTTGCATGAGCACATAGGATGTTTTTATGGTTAAAACCCATCACATGGCTCCTCACATTAAACATATCCAAACTTAACCCTAATAAATAATCAGGATAATAACCTATAATAAATGGTCCAAATTATAATCTAACAACTAAGGGTAAAATACCATTTTACCATTCTCTTAATTGACCCATCTAACTATGTCCCAAACCCATAAAGACCTAATGCCAAAAAATGGCTCAAATGACCTCTTGGTGAGTACACCAAGCATACCACCCCATTACACCTAGCATACAAGCCTTCACAGCAAAGGAAATTGGGGCTGAACATGTTACATTGATAGTACCTAGAGGTCACGTCCAACGTACTCCCCCAATGCCCAAAATCCATATTAAGCAGTTAATGCCTAAAGTTTTATCTATGGCAATAAAACATAGTCAACAAATTCTAAAAAAAAAAACACTTCTGATCATTTTTCGTTGCGTCGTGCAGAACACGCTTAACATTTGGTCTTTTGGAACTGTTTGTTTTTTAAAAGACTTTTGACTTAAAAACTGTTGTGCGATGCAACACGGGACCCTCACCTTCAAACTATTTCCCGTAATACTTTAAGTTATATTATTTAACATAGATTTATTTTAATTTTTTCAACAACATGTTTATTATTTGAATAATATTATAAAGGATTATATAAACAGTTCAAATATACTTTACATAATTTCAAAACAGTTTGGTAAATTTCATGAATATTTTGTGCTATATTTTCTATAATCAAATATGAATAAATTATAAAGTTAATCACAAAAAGCTTTCTTCGAATGCTTGAGCGCTTCTTTCTCATATCGATCATTCAATATCCTTGACTTTTCAATAAGGGGCGCGTTAGCTAGGCTGTTTTCTTGCAGGAGTGCTAGCGCGCGCCCTTACGTTTTCTTCGCTTGCTCTGCACTACGAGCCTCATACAAAGTTGCGCCCCTTTAATATGATGAAGAGGAGCCACCCTCTTTTCTTTTCCGCACCAATCCTTATTTACTACTACATCTTTTTTGTTACCAAATTTGTTGATGATAACTGAATAAATAATCACCATCTTCAAAATATTTAACAAAATAAATATGTTCGTTAAATTATTAATTTTAATTATTTTTGTTTACATTTATTTTGCTTAATTATTTTATATAAGCGTTTTTAAAAATCATATCATCATAATAATCTTTATATTCGATTTGTATATGACTAAAACTAAATAAAATTTTGATTTAGAACTATTTTCAACTATTTTATGGTTAATTTCAATTTAATTCATCCTTCTACAGACGTTAAAAAAAACCAACTTCTTGTGGCAGTTTGCAGACGTTTGGTCCACCTCTTCTGTTGCGGAGGGTTGTAGATGTGTTCCACAGACTATATGCATTTTAGCTTCTAAAAAACAAACAACACTAAGTTTACATAAAAATCCGATTTTGACACTGCATTATTTTTTGTCGCAAATTGAACACTGCGTTTTCCAATTTTAAAATTTTTCACCATTTGACTGGTGAAACCGATTGCCTACGAATGTGGCATAATGACGTGTCATTTTTGATGACATGATATATTGACGTGTCAAATTTGAAAAATAAATGCATAAAAGACACTACGTTTTTCATTTTTTTATTTTGACACTAAGTTTTATTTTTATTTTAAAATTTGACACTCTTTTTTTTGTTTCAAATTGAGCATTATTTTTTTTTCCAGTTTTGTTTAATGTTGATAATTTTCTATTTGAAACCATATATTTTTTTTTATATATTTAGCACTGTATAAATGTATTTTGTTTCATTTAAAAACCGTATTTTTTTTTGTATAAATATATTATAACTGTATTTTTTTTTATTAAATATGCTACTTTTAAATGAGTTTGGATGTATGAAGTGTGGAGTCAGATAAGCAAATATGATATCGAGAACATAAGGGTCCGATGATCGCTTTAATTACGAAGGGACCGTTCGTTGTATATATATTTATGTTTTTTTTGTTCATACAAATATATTTCTTCTGAATTTAACATTACTATGTAAAAAAATTCTCTCAAAGAACATCAAACAAATCAAGGTATTTTATGTTTTTAAATTTTGGATTTTACATAAAATTTAAATTAAGTTTTCTTGGATTATCTCAAATATGGTTTTGTGTTACCCCGTCAACGTACCACATCAGCGCTACATAACCAAATAGTACATGAAAAGTATTTTTAATATAATTAATACATATTTATACATTAACATTATGGTTTGAATGTAAAAAAAAAAACTTTGTAAATTATGATTTTTAAATTAAAAAATATATTTATACGTTTTAAAATGTAATATATATATATATATATATATATATATATATATATATATATATATATATATATATATATATATATATATATATATATATATATATATATACACATTCAATTAGAACAAAAAGAAAATGTCAGATTTTGAAAAAAAAAATTAGAGTGTCATGACATCAAAACTAAATAAAATTAGAAAAAATGATGATCAATTTGGAAAGAAAAAATTTAGTGGAAAATTTGAAAAAAAAATGAAAACTTAGTATAAAAATTGAAACAAAAATGAAAATTTAGTGTTTTTTGTATAATTTTCTTCTATTTTGATACGTCAGCATATCATGTCATCATGTCACGTCTTTATGTCTCGTCATCAGACAACAAAGTTAACTGGTTAAAAGTTTTTAGAAATTATAAAAAATTAGAAAACACAATGTTCAATTTGAAACAAAAATAATATAATGTCAAAATCAAATATTCGATAACTTAATAACTTTTTTTTGGGAATTTACCCTAAATCTTAATATAACTCATTTTAAACGCTCTATATAGTTAATTTATTACATTTTAAACAATGTTTGTTTTATTTTTCAAATATGAAATCATCACTACGTTTTTATCATTAAAAATAAAAAGTGATTGATGGAAGATAACAGAAGTTAAGATGAGGTTGCCCACTTATTATTAGTTATGATATCCTACTAAGCCCACAAGCAATTGCATAAAAACCATACGACATGATTTCCTAATCTTACTAAACCGGCTAGCACAAAAAAAGTAGTCACAGTTTTCATCCTATCTTTATGTTTGAACTATTCATTATCTTTATCTCTTTCACTTAATATTTAATATTTAATAGACTTAGAATTGTATTTATTTTATTTGAATATGCAGGAGTAGCACCACAAGCTACTCGGCATGTGTTGATGTGGCTCGGTGTTCATCTCCCCATCAGCTTAGTAGCCGAGTTCGGGATCCAGTTTAGTAGAATTTGTCGGGTCTTTATTCTCTTCATTAGTTTATAACTCGTGGAAATCACGGTTACAAAATTAATTAAACTTTAATAGCAAAAAAACTCAAAATTATTAACCACTTATTTTAAATAAATTATTAATTAAGAGATTTTTTAGTTATATAAAATTATAATCATTGATTTAAATAAATATGTAAAGTTATATCACTTTATAATTTGTATTAATTTTACTTTACTTTTTATTCTAATATTATTAATTTAATGTAATTAGAGTGACAAATTTAAAATTTGAAATAGATCATCAATAGGTTGTTAAGTGACATGCATTAATTAAGAGACATAATATGGTGACAAATGGCAAAAGAAAAATAAATATGTATTAATTATGAATGTATAATATGATGATACATGTCAAAAGAAGAATAAAATAATTCTTTTATTAGAATAGGAAGATTATTTCATATTTATTACTTTTTTTTTACAGCTTTCTAATCACAAAATTCAAAATTTTACCAACTTATTTCTAAATAAATACCAACAACTCCAACAAATTCATACCATTCTTAAAGCCTTCAACACTCATCTTAGCTCCTTCAATTCTATATTTGCAAATGTATTCTTCAAACTCCTACTCCGATTCCACTTAACATAGCATAGGGAAGTCCTCTTGTAACTTGGAACCTGATATAAGAGGCGGCTTTGACCCGTGTATGGGTTGATGTACTATACGATCCTTTAGTCGGCAACGATGAGGCAACTTTTCGGAAGAAAGTTAACACATGTTTCCTTAACGAAATGCATTAAGATGAGCACCGAAAGAAAGATCATATCTATACTAAATAAAGGAATACCAACAAAGTCACAGTGTAATGCTTTGTTCAATAACTTGAAACACAATTTGCAAGGTGATGAAAATGATGGTGAAAAATTTTCAAACATTTTAAACCAAACTCTTTAAATTTTCTTAACAAAAAAAAACGTTTCTAATATTTAGAGTTTTAAAATGTTGTCAAAGAGTCCACACAATAGCGTACAATTAATTAATAATCTTTATTTTTATTATTATCTTTCTTAGTTTTAACTTAATGTTCAAAATAATATAGAGAATAAATTATTTGTTTAAACTAGGTCACTATAGCATAATGAACTTAGGAGTTTTGTTCGATTTGACCGGTTATGTTTTTTTTTCTTCTGTAGAATAGGTCATTTAATTTTTTTTGTACATGTCAATTAAGTCATTATCGTTAGTTTTTAATCATTCATATGTTAACCCGTTACTCTAAATTACACGAATGGCCCCTATGACCAGTGGTGGACCCAAGATCAAAGTAAATGAGTATACCCGACAAGTAAAGGGGTATCCCAACAAAAAAATCGCATAATACACAATAAGAAAAAAAAATACGGAAAAAATTACACTACCGAAACTTTTTTTATGGGTATCCCGGGCTACCCCGGGATATATACTAAATCCGCCAATGCCTATGACATAAATTTCTTTCATAATTGGTCCCTTACCGGCTACGGTTTAAATTAAACGACTAAAAATGCCACATTTTTGAAACTCTTGGGACCAAAGTGACAAAAAAACAACATACATGTGTTCTTCTTTTCTAGAACCAGTCACAAAAAGAGTAAAGTGTTGCATTGTCAGTGATTTTTCTTTATCCTAACCCACCAATTGGTCACAAATCGAGACACATGCACGAAGAAGACTCCACCTCTGGCATTTCTCCTTAGTTTTTGGCTATTCACTAGAACCAAATAGATCGATTTCACCAACAAAATTTGTCGGCGAAGTTAACCTCCAACTTTCTCCATCTCCGGTGGCCATGTGGCCATAGAAAACAACAATCTGACAACCGACGCATCGACTATCTATCAAACAGCAAAAGTTTTCACTAAGAAATCATGGTACGAACTCGAAGCAAATGAAATCAACACTTTCATAATGGTACACCTTCACTTTTCCCAATTTTCTACTAATGGATTCGAATTTTCCAATTCGAAACTCGACATTTTTGTCTTCAGGTTTTCTCTGTTTTATGGTTTTAGCATGGGAAACACGACTGCGGTTAGAGAATTTATATTCCCGATTGCATCTAATCATAAGTTCAAAATCGAGTTTAAACCCTCCGGTAGCTCACCTTCTGTGTTTGTAAACGCCATTGAAGCTTTCACGGCACCATCAAATCTATTCAGGTCCTCCTCCACTTTTCCACGTATTTCACCTACTAAAAGAATTGGTGATCTCGAGAAGTTAGCATTAGATTATGCTTTCAACATAATCCATAGAGTTAACATTAGAGTACAAACAATCAACATAGACTGTGACACATTAAGAAGAACCTGGACACCTAATGATCCCTTCATCTTCAATAATGGACCAACGAGAAACATCACTTTTGATGGTCAGATTAATCATGTCGACAACGGAAAAATCTCATTTGATGCTCCTGATGATGTTTACAAAAGAACCAAACAATTAAATAACAGTTTGGTAAACATTATAAGCACAGCCCTTATAAATCCCAACGACATTATAATAAGCACATTTACACTTTGGTCCCCAAAGTTTCAAAAATATGACAATTTTGGTAGTCTAATTTAAACATGGTGAGGGACATACTAGGAAATAAATTTAAATCATAGGGGTCATTCATGTATTTTAGATAACTAGTTAACGGATGAATGGTTAAAAACTAACGATAATGGCTTGATTAACATATACAGTAAAAGTTAAATGACCTATTGGGCTAAAAAAACATAATTGATCAAATCGAACAAAACACATAAGCTCATTGTGTTATAGTGACATTTTCCATCTGAATTAATATAAAAAATAAAAAACCTGGCTTGACAACTTATTTCCATTAAGAATGTAGGGAGTGATCACATTTAACCCACCGAAAAAGTGTTGTCACCTTTACGCCACATCAGCTTCACCATCAACCCACTAGACATTGAAAATGGTTACCACTAACAATATTTATTTTTTTATTTTTTTTTTATTTTTTGTAACATTATATTAAATAAAAAACATAATTTATAACATAAATAATTTTTTTTATTTTTTTATTTTTGTAACATTATATTAAATAAAAAACATAATTTATAACATAAATTTTTTTTTTGAAAACATAAAAAAAATAAAACCACAGAAATTTAAAACCTAAATTACTAAAATAAACATAAAACATAACAAATAAAACATTACACTACTTAATTAAAAAACATAAAAAACCATAGAGAAATACTACTCGTCGTCACCGTCCTCATCCGCCTCGTCTACATCATTAACCCCCCTTGGAATTGTCTTTCTCATATGTGCTCAGTCAAATCGTGACGTAGATTATGATGTGTTTCACGGTTTTTTTTTCCAAAACCCTAGAGAAGTATGTCGGACTGCCAACTTGTATTATTGTAGGTGGATTTAATATACCGTTCCCGGTATATGAACAAATAACCATGCACTCTTCTTTTATTATCATGTTATGTAAAATAACACAAGCAATCAACACTGCCATTAGTTTCTCCCTATCTCATGTTCGTGTCAGATGTTTGATTATGTGTCACTTTTGTTTTAAGACTCCAAACGTTCGTTCCACATCCTTCCGTGCAGATTCCCATGCTAACTTAAATAATTTTCGTTTTTCATTCGCTAGAAATAAATATGACTTGACAATTGTAGCTTGGATCTATCACATCACCTAGGTAATACCCATACTTATATTCATTTCCATTCACAACGTATGACATGTCTAGTGCTTTACCATGCAAAATATTGTTAAATAACGGAGACGCTTGAAGCACATTCATCTCATTGTTGGACCCTGCTATACCAAAAAATGCATGTCAAAACCATAGGTCATGTGAAACAACCGCCTCTAATATAACAGTTGGGACCCCATGATCACCTCACGTGAATTGACCACGCCACGCATTGGAACTATTTGCACACTCCCAATGTGTATAATCAATACTACCAAGCATCACTGAAAAACCATGTTTAGCTTGATGAACGACATACAACTGTTTGACATCACTTTTAGTCAGATGTCGCAAGTATATTGATGGGTTTTAGCCATAAGAACTTTCCTATGTGCGCATGCAAAACCCTAATGCTTGGATCTAGGCTTTCTAATTAAACATGCTTTGAATCCAAGACTTCTAATGACTATTTAGGTGTAATAACAATGTTGAAACAGATCTAGAATCATACCTTTGAATTTCTTGTTGATCTTGTTGTCTTGGAGCTTCTAGAGTCACAATTGTCACTCCTCTAATGGCTTACAAACACCAAATAGCAAGGAGGATGATTTGGGAGAGAGGAGAGGGAAGGAAATCGGCCAGGGTTCTCTTACTTTTGATGAAGTGCCGATTTTCCTTTGCCATAGGGTCTATTTATACTTGTAGACTCCTTAAGGGTTACAACCTAAACCCTAATTGGATAATCTTCTCTTAAGGCTATCCAAATCCATTCCTTAGATAAGCAATGGACGATACAAGCTATCCTTTAGCTTCTAGAATCCGTCCAATCCATATCTATATGGATTTACAGTCTAAAGTTTAACTATCAAACAATTGACAGTTTATACCCTCTTATTTAATTAATCTCTTTAAGTCACCAAATTAATTCCAATTAATTCTATGACTTATATTAATCAAATAACAATATATTATTCTTTATATTATTCTCATAATATACTAATAATATTTACTCTCTCTTAATAAATCATCCTATCAAGTTGCTATGGTGAAGGCAACCCAAAAGGACCATGCACAACCGGGTCAAATACTTGCCTAATATAGTTGCAGCCTTAGACACTATTCCAACAGTCTCCCACTTGGATAAGTCTAGTAACTATATGCATAAGTACAATTCGGTTTGCAATCGTAGCTCTCAAAGACGCTGTCAAACTCTGATCTAATTAATCTTGTCCTTTAGATAAGGGATCGTACAGTCCTCTGTTAGATATCATGCTGACAATCCTATGGAATGGTTAGTCAAGCATTTAGGTTTCTCGATCTCTGATTTATTCGACATAGAACTTAATCGAACACATCAATTCAGTTCTGACCGGGCCCGACACATAATTCAAATCAAATCATCGAGCGGCCGAGATATCGCTTTTACCTTCTTAGATAAAAGTTACAGATAAACTTCGACTTATATGCATTTACTTATTTAATGATCAACTATACACAACAATGTGTTTTATAACATTGAGTTACCAATGCGTTTTCGCATTATCAATGTACAATCAATTAGCAAATAACAAACCATATATCTAGGTTTTAAGACTATATGATATTATCGTCTTGCGATCACCCTTTTATATCACATTCCATAAGGTGATTCCAGCAAGCGCGGGTTTGTTCCAATGCTCAAAACCAGCTCATAAGCACTCATGAATGTCGCAACAACCCTTTGCTATGTCTAATACCATTTAGACAATCTACGCACTGATTCATGACAATCTTCATTCATATCTACTTCCAACATATGAACGATTGTGGACAATTTGAACAATTCGATTATTCCTAATAAACTCAATTATTCTGGAAGTCAAAACATGCAAGGTGAAACAATAGCTAAACAATTAACATAAGATAGTAACATTACTCATAAATAAAACTCCTTTATTTAATCATCAAATGTTAATTACATTTATCTATTACACGTTTCCAATACTATCTAATCTATGCTAATATCACCCTTCATCCCAATACTCCTAGCATGCTGCAAGTGCTTAACCCTACTCAGTCCCTTCGTAAGCGGATCTGCTGGGTTATCTTATGATGATATCCTCTTCACTACGAGTTGTCCTTCTTCTACACGATGTCTAATGAAGTGATATTTTCTGTCGATATGTCGTGATCTAGCATGATCCCTCAGTTCCTTGGTCAAGGAAACCACTCCTTCGTTATCACAGAAAATCTCCATGGGCTCCGTTATGGCAGGTACAACTCCAAGATCACCGATGAAGTTCTTCAGCCATATTGCCTCCTTCGACGCTTCGTTCGCTGCAATGTACTCTGATTCGCATGTTGAATCAGCTACGGTTTCCTGCTTGGAACTTTTCCATGTCACTGCTCCTCCATTCAGGGTAAAGACCCAGCCCGACTGCGAACGGTAGTTGTCCCTGTCGGTTTGAAAGTTGGCGTCACTATACCCTCGCACCTTCAAGTCATCACTCCCTCCGAGGACTAAGAACCATTCCTTTGTCCTCTGAAGGTACTTAAGGATATTCTTCACCGCAATCCAATGTGCTCTGCCAGGATTCCATTGATATCTGCTAATCATGCTCAAAGCAAAGGCTACATCAGGGCGAGTATAAGTCATAGCGTACATGATTGAGCCAACTGCGGAAGCGTATGGAACTCGGCTCATTTCTGCTACCTCAGCTTCGGTACTCGGACTTTGAGTCTTACTCAACTTGGCATTACTTTGTATCGGTAATTCTCCCTTCTTTGAGTTTTCCATACTAAAACGTTTTAGTACCTTCTCCAAGTAAGTGTTCTGACTAAGTCCAATTAGTCTCTTACTTCTTTCTCTTACTATCCTTATTCCCAAAATGTAAGAAGCCTCTCCGAGGTCCTTCATAGCGAAGCACTTCCCGAGCCAGGACTTAACCTCCTGCAGAGTCGGGATGTCATTTCCTATGAGTAATATGTCATCGACATATAGAATAAGGAAGCTTACTATACTCCCACTGGCTTTGACATATACACAAGACTCATCTTCGCTTCGTACAAATCCAAACTCTTTGACTTTCTCATCGAATTAAAGATTCCATCTGCGAGACGCTTGCTTATGTCCATAAATGGACTTCTCAAGCTTACACACTCTATTCGGATGCTTCGGATCCACAAACCCCTCTGGCTGACCCATGTAAACATCCTCAGCCAACTTTCCATTAAGGAAGGCGGTCTTGACATCCATTTTCCAAATCTCATAATCATGAAATGCGGCAATCGCTAGCATCACTCTAATAGATTTTATCTTCGCAACTGGTGAGAAGATCTCATCATAGTCAACTCCGGGAGTTTGAGTAAAGCCCTTCGCAACCAATCGCGCTTTATATGTGTGTACGTTTCCATCCACGTCGGTCTTTTTCTTGAAGATCCATTTGCACCCAACGGTCTTACTTCCGGGCACATAATCAACCAAATTCCAAACTTGGTTATCATACATGGATTGGATCTCGCTATCCATTGCCTCTTTCCATTTCGCAGACTCCGGGCCTGCCATGGCTTCCTTATAGCTATTAGGTTCATCAAGATTTATTAGTGTACCATCACTAATATACGTGTCCCCTTCGGTAGTAATATGAAAACCATAAAACTGGGGTAGAACTCTAACTCTATCGGAACGTCTAAGAGGTAAGGATTCGTCAATTGGTTCAACCGGAGTTTCCTCCTCGGGTTGAGTGCCAGCGGTAGAGGTTCCTTCATCTATTGACTCTTGAATCTCTTCAAGCTCGATTTGCCTCCCACTGTCTCCTTGGCCTATGAGTTCTCGCTCTCCAAAAACTCCTCTCCTCGCAACAAAGACAACATTGTCCTTCGGTCTATAGAAGAGATATCCAAAGGATGTCTGCGGGTAGCCGATGAAAATACATCGCTCACTTCGGGGTTCGAGCTTGTCGTGAGTATCTCGTCTTACGAAAGCCTCGCAACCCCAAACCTTGATATGTGCCAACGAGGGAGCTTTCCCTGTCCACATCTCGTGAGGTGTTTTGGCAACCTTCTTAATAGGGACTCGGTTAAGGATATGGGCGGCAGTCTCTAAGGCATACCCCAAAAAGAGATAGGTAGTGAAGCACGACTCATCATAGAGCGAACCATATCCAATAAGGTTCGATTACGCCTTTCTGCCACACCATTCAACTGCGGTGTCCTAGGAGGCGTCAATTGCGAAACTATTCCACACTCCTTGAGATAATCGTGGAATTCAAGACTTAGGTACTCTCCTCCTCGATCGGATCGAAACATCTTGATTTTCCTGCCCAATTGATTCTCCACTTCATTCTTGAACTCTTTGAACTTTTCAAAAGTTTCTGACTTTTGCTTGATTAAATAGATATACTCATATCTACTATAATCATCGGTAAAAGTCACGTAGAAGCGGTTTCCATCCTTCGTGGTTGATCTAAACGGTCCACATACATCGGTATGTATTAGGTCCAATAGGCCCTCACCCCTTTCGCACGTACTTGTGAAGGGTGATTTAGTCATCTTTCCAAGTAAACAAGACTCGCACGTGTCATCTTCCCTAAGGTCGAATGACTCCAACACTCCATCCTTTTGGAGTTGGGCTACGCGTTTCTTATTGACATGTCCCAGACGACAATGCCACAAGGATGCTTTATCCATACTAGTGGAAGAATCTATGTTCAAAACATCATTTCCTAAGTTATCAACAATCATAACAGTTTCATAAATTCCATTACATGGTATAGCTTCAAAGTAAAAGACACCATTTAGATAAGCCAAAATAGAACCATTCTCATTATTAAAAGAAAATCTAAAACCTTGTCTATATAAACCATGAAATGAAATGATGTTTCTAGCCATTTCTGGCGAATAGCAACAATTGTTCAAATCTAAACATAAATTATTCCTAAGCACTAAAGAATACACTCCAATCTTGGTCACAGGCGACGATCTTCTGTTCCCCATGATTAGATTGATTCTTCCTTGCTCCACATCCCTACTTCTTCTTAGTCCCTGCACATTAGAACAAATGTGGTAACCACAACCGGTATCAAGAACCCAAGAAATAGCATGATTCGAATCGTTAGATTTAATTGTATATATACCTGCGAAAGATGGCTTGGTCTTTCCTTCCTTGATGGCTTGCAGGTATTCCGGGCAGCTTCTCTTCCAATGTCCTATCTTGTGGCAGTGGTGGCACTCTGCCTCCTTCGGGTTAGGGCAGGGCTTAGCGGGATCAACTTTGGTCCCACTAGAAGAGGCACCATCTCAGGCTTTAACCTTGCGATAGTTCTTAGACGAAGCCTTCCTCTTCTTTCCCTTTCCTTGACCAATAGCCAAGACAGGAGCAACGGGTGGATTGGGAGTTGGTGCAACAGACTTGTCTTTGAAGTTGCTCTCAGCGACCCTCAAGAGACCTTGGAGTTTGCTTAGGGTGACCTCCTCTTTGTTCATGTGGTAAGTCATCCTAATTGATTGTACATCGGAGGAAAAGAGTGAAGCACCATGTCGATCGCCAAGTCTTCCCCAAAGTCAACATTTAACTTGCGAAGGCGGTCGACATACCTTTGCATCTTTTGCAGGTGCACGGTAAGAGATTCTCCATGACCCATCTTAGCGGAAATCATGTTAGTGAAAATCTCATAACGCTCTTGTCTCGCGTTTTGGAGGTATCTCTCCAATAAGTCTTGATGCATCTCGCACGGGTACATGTCCTCGTAGGACTTTTGGAATTCGGAGTTCATGGTGGCAATCATGATGCAATGTACCTTCGTTGCATCTCGCTCATGAGTTTCAAAAGCGGTAATTTCAGCCGGAGTAGCGATTTCAAGGTTGATCTTCTCGAGCTTCTCATCGAGGACATACTCCTTATCCTCATAGCGAGCAATGGTGCGAATGTATCTTATCCATTCTCTAAAGTTCGTTCCATCGAAGGTGACCTTTTGGCAAAGGCTCATCAACGTGAAATAACTAGCAGCAACGTTGTTTGCGTTCGACATCTACAAATAGAAAGGACAAAGATAGATTAGAATATGAATCCCTAATTATCACCCAATAAGAAAAATTAGGGCTAGGATCCAACAATAACATTTACATATGAGAAAAGGGATGCCGTAATCTAACATGCAAATAAATTGAAGGTAAGTGAATGACAATTCACTAATTCTCCACCATAAAACCTAACTATTAGTTCTAAATGTATTGAGAATTCCTAGGTTCGGATGAGATTCATTGAAACTATTCAATGGCATGTTTAAATCTCGATATGCCCCTCTAGTTTGTGACTGGGATACCGAGGATCACAAAGCGGGTGTGAATTACCATGCAAATTCACATGGTGCCTTCATTGTAACGATCACCTATTCGATGTGCCGGTAAACCACACACGCCTCATCGAACTATGATAAACAATGAATCACCCTTTGCCACCTTTGCTTAGAACCAATTAGTGTGCCGGTAAACCACACACGCTCCACTAACTTCTTAGCAAGGGTGCAAAGTGTAATTTCATGGGATTGCATCAATTCACTTTTCCTAAAGTAACTAAGATTGGGAAATTTTAAAAAATGTAGTTACTTTGTATTTCCTATTATACTTTTAATGAGAGGATGAGGTTGCCCTATCCTACCCATTCGGCTAACGACCCTCCACCGATCAAGCAAGCGGTGGGTGTGAGTGTACACCCATTAAGCGCCATTTTATAGGCCGCAACCTTATACCCACCTTATAGATCGGCTTCGTGAATGAGCCTACTAACGGTAAGACTAGCATTTTAGTTATACATATATATATATATATATATATATATATATATATATATATATATATTAATCTTGTAATATTATATTAGTATAGGGTTGTATTTTAAACATTTTAAAATCTAGGGTTTGAAATTTAAATTGTCTAAATTAAAACTTTTAATTACAAAATATAAATTTCAAAACTTGAGGACAAGTTTTAAACATTTAAAACATGGAGGATCAAATAACAAATAATTTCAATTAACATTTAATTTCCTAATTATCTATATTTGATTTATTCAAGATTTCTTGCAAGATAATTACCAAAATAATCAAAATAATTAATTAATTATCATATAAGGAAATTAAATATTTTATTAGTTGATAAATATCTTTAATTAGATCAAGATGATAGTCATATATATCAAAAAATCGGATTAGGGCTGATCTAATATGATTAAGGTAAGTTTCCATAAGATAATCATGAAGAAATCCCGAATCTGGCCATTCCTGACGCTTGGACTCGCCGAGTGCACCAAGGGACTCGCCGAGTCAGGCCAACTCGCCGAGTCCACTATGGAACTCGCCGAGTCCATGACTCAGAAACACAAAAATCGAATTTTGCAATTTAGTTTCAGACAATTAAGCAACAATTTAATGAAAACCAAGCTAGGCTCTGATACCACTGATGGGTTTTAGCCATAAGAATTTTCCTATGTGTGCATGCAAAACCCTAATGCTTGGATCTAGGCTTTCTAATTAAACATGCTTTGAATCCAAGACTTCTAATGACTATTTAGGTGTCATAACAATGTTGAAACAGATCTAGAATCATACCTTTGAATTCCTTGTTGATCTTGTTGTCTTGGAGCTTCCAGAGTCACAATTGTCACTCCTCTAATGGCTTATAAACACCAAATAGCAAGGAGGATGATTTGGGAGAGAGGAGAGGGAAGGAAATCGGCCAGGGTTCTCTTACTTTTGATGAAGTGCCGATTTTCCTTTGCCATAGGGTCTATTTATACTTGTAGACTCCTTAAGGGTTACAACCTAAACCCTAATTGGATAATCTTCTCTTAAGGCTATCCAAAGTCATTCCTTAGATAAGCAATGGACGATTCAAGCTATCCTTTAGCTTCTAGAATCCGTCCAATCCATATCTATATGGATTTACAGTCTAAAGTTTAACTATCAAACAATTGACAGTTTATACCCTCTTATTTAATTAATCTCTTTAAGTCACCAAATTAATTCCAATTAATTTTATGACTTATATTAATCAAATAACAATATATTATTCTTTATATTATTCTCATAATATACTAATAATATTTACTCTCTCTTAATAAATCATCCTATCAAGTTGCTATGGTGAAGGCAACCCAAAAGGATCATGCACAACCGGGTCAAATACTTGCCTAATATAGTTGCAGCCTTAGACACTATTCCAACATATATGTCACGGTAAAGCTCTATAACACACTCACAAAAAAGATATGTACATTCTTGACCCGTACTCTCAGACATTTTCAAATACTCATCTGATGCGTCTGCGGTTGTTCGATATCCCAATTGTCTAAAAGCGGTCGTACAATTTTGTATTGTAGTAAAACCACTTTTACCTCTAGCATCCCATTGTAATTGGAAAAACTCATAATTACGTTCCAAATCTCTAGCTATACGTAAGAATGAATTTCTACTAATACGAAAACGTTCTTCAAATTTCGATAGATTATATAAACTATCAGGGGCAAAATAATCACATACCAAAAGTTCATTTTCCGCCTCTCGATCCCGGTTGATCCATTTTCTATGCTTCTTCTCGCTATATGAACTTTTGCATCTCTCACGAACCATGTTTTGTGCCATAGACAATAGTGTGTTCAATACCAACTCGTCATCAGAATCGTCATTCATTTTTTTGTTTAATGTGTGTGTTTGGTTTGAAAGAGTTTGTGTGTTTTGTTTTGAAAAGTATGTATAAAATCATCCCTAATAAATGAAAATAATTTTGCCACATGTCAATCTCTTATTAGTTTGGACACATGCCATTTTTTGGTATTTTTGATTAAATATTTTTTCTATTTGTCATTTTCTTATTTTTTTTTATCTTTTCTTAATTAACACATCATATTTACACCTCAATTAATAATTATCTTAATTGAAAATAACCAATAAATTACAATATTGATACTCATATACTAGTATTAAATATGTTTCCTTTTAAATTCAAATTTTAAATTTTAAATTTCAAGTCTAAAATTTCAAATTTAAATAAAATTTTGTTTACACTTTTATATTTAACTTTTGTTTTATCAAATCCGTATAACATACGAGTCGCACACCTAGTTGATGAATATATATAGAGAAAGTAAATTAAAAATAAAAAACATAATTTTTTTTCATTAAATGCTTTCAACGGTCGAAAATTGACCAACCAATCAACTTCTTCGTCTTTTTCCTTCCTTGTCTTCACGCCATAGCCAACCCACCAAAGATGAGGGTGATGTTCACACGTGGAAGGACCCTCCATGTAAGCAGTTCACGCGTGAAGACCTGTCCATTCCAGGTAGCCTAAATGACAAAAAATCAAAAAGGTGTGACAAATATGACGTGAGACTGACGTGACAGTCATAACACAAAATATGTCACCACTTCCTCTTTATAGACCCCCACCCCCCCCCAAAAAAAAAAAAAAAAAAAAAAAAAAAAAAAAAAAAAAAAGCTTAAATCCGAATCATGCATATCTTGTTATCAAAATATCAAAAACGAATGATTAGTATTGTTTTACAATTCTGAAGACCACTAAGAAATAACAAAGAACCTACGGTGGTTGCCCTTTTAAAAGCCCTTCCAAATTAAACGCATATTTAGATTGCCTCGAGGATATGCTTGTTACGAAAGATAAATCGAACTTGATTCTATTTAAATGGAAAAATAATTCGAAGATTATTTTTGATGAAGAAGTTGAGACAGCATTTACATTTTTTAAAAGACGAAATCGAATTAAATCCTTTTCTCGTCTTGTTTCATCATCGTGAAAAAAGTATATAAATCGACCAAATTAGACAATACAATGTCTTTATGTTTTGTCATGTAACATTAAGCGTAAATGCAACTTTTTTGAAAGTTTTTTTTTCTTTATTTTTAACTCAAATAACTCGATTAGAATTTGGACGTGAATCTTTTTATTTGTATTACCATTATTTAGTATTTAGTGGGGTCTTGTTTTCCACTTAAATGAATCTAGACTCTTATTCGATCAGAAACATAAGGATTAGATGGGCCCATTTTTAGGGCTTGTGGAGTATAAGATACTAAAAAATACTAATAAGAAAAAGAAAAGTACTTAAATGGTCCTTGCATTTTATAAGACATCACATTTTTTAGTCTTTAACTATTTTTCTTGATAGAAACGTACCTTGCTTTCAACTAATTGCGTAGTTGGTCCCCAAACCATATAAAATTATTGTTATACTCTTTTTAATATCTTTTATTATAAGACCCTTCACCATGTGATTTTAACATAGTATTTAAAAACATGTTTTAAATCTTTAAAACCAATAGTTCAGAGTTTCATAAAGTTTTGTGGAAAATAACCGGTCTCAAACGTATTCAAGTTAATAGTTTAAAAAGCCGAGATATTATTAGGTATCATAACAATGGTTAAGCAAGTGATATCCAGCCTAGCTGGGTTGATGCATCGGGTTTTATATTCATGTGAGGTGTGAGGTTGGTGCCACGTGAGGGGAATTTTTCCTTAAAAATTTATATGAGAGCTGGGTTTGCCCTGTAAAGGAGCTCGAACCCGGGATGCTCGTTAAAATATTATGAGTAGGCTTCCACTTAATTCGTTTTCCGTTTCCAAAAAATAACAATGATTAAGTTCCCTACATCACGGAGCGTTCTAAATGTGCAACACATCTAGTTTCTCAATACTTTAACTGGAGCACACATCAAAATAAGTCAGTCAATCGATTTTCATAGTAAGTTATCTGATTTCGATTCATTTAGAATAGAGAATGGAGATCTGTCATCCTCGAATAATATATGTTACTCACATATAAATTACATATAAACCCTACATTCACGTATGAATATATTATGTAAGTTTCACATGTTAATATATTATATAACATATGAAAATTATATTTAAATGTAAACATATAAACAAAATATATTATTTAACATCCACATATGAATAAACCTTGACTTGTGAATATACAAAATAAACAAAATATATAATGTATTGTTCAAATGAAAATATATATATATATATATATATATATATATATATATATATATATATATATATATATATATTTACACAATATATGTTAATAAATGTACAAAGCAAAGATGTAAGGTTATATGTTATTCACATGTAAATAAATTATAAATATACAACAACGTTAGATGAAATATTTCATATAATGGTTGGAGTCCATATGAATTGACTTAAATATTATGGTTAAATATTCACCATAAATACAAAATAAAAGACAAATCATCATCGCCATCTTGCAACTTCTAATCCTATGTAAATAACATATAATGATGCAAGGTTACGTGTTATTCATATGTGAATAACATGCAAAAATACAAACAGATGTCTATGGAGCATTTCATCAAAAATTTGGTGTACACACAAGTTAACAATTGTGATAAAATCTCCACTCAAAATACAAAAATACAAACAATTAACCTATAACTAGAGGAAAAATAATTGAAAATATCAAATATTATGAAAAACTAGATTTTTTGCACAATTGATTTACATGAAGACTAAGGTTGTGAACAATCTAATGATTGTATGGTTTTGTTGACGTATTTCTATCATTGATGTTGTGTGATGTTGACTAAGGTTTGATTGATGAAATTTGATAAATAAAGAAAGTTAGAAGATGTTAAGATTGATAAATTTGGGCAATTTGTAACCGCTTTTTTAGATCTTTGAATATGGACTTCTTGACAAGGTCGAACAACAACTCTAGTTTTTAGGAATTGATGATTTTTATTATGAATAAATGGTTCAGATGAAAAATGAATTTTTTTTTATAATGAATCAGTGATTTTAGATGAATAATTGAAGACTTTTGATGAAAAATCAATGATGTGGATGAATCTAAAAACTTTAATTAGATTAGGCGTCAACGAAAACATAAAAAAAAAGATTATGAAAATATCTTTATCTAATTTAAAAAATGAGGCTTTTCTAAATTAATGGTTCATTTTTTTTTTGCATTCTGAATTATATATTTGTTCTCATTTATATATATATATATATATATATATATATATATATATATATATATATATATATATATATATATATATATATATATAGTCTGGTTGTGATGATGACTTTTTTTTCGGTGAGGACTCGTAAGGACACCTTAAAAAAATTGAAAAAAAAATCTAAAAAAATACAAATCATAAAATCGAGCATAATACTATATCTGGGAGAAAAATAATTAGATTTTTTTTTGCATCATTAAAATTGAATCACATATCATAAAAATTGAATCATTGATCATAAAAATGATTCATGCGTCAATTTTAATGATCCAATTTTTTTTTCTCTCCAATATAATATTATGTTCGATTTTATGATTTTTATATTGTTTTCAATGTTTTTAAGATGTCCTCACAAATCCTCGTTTTAGAAAAAGTTCTCACCCGATCTTTTATATATATATATATATATATATATATATATATATATATATATATATATATATATATATATATATATATATATATATATATATATATATATAATATGGGTTCTTCTGGGTTAATTTGATTTAAAATCTAAGAGCAAATTAAAACTGAGAACGAAACCAACTTTATTCATATTACTAGTTTATAACCCGTGGAAACCACGGTTACAATATAAATTAAATTTTCATAGTAAAAATTTAAAAAAAAATTATCAATTACTTTAAATAAATCATTAATTATGAGAGATACCAAAATTTTAAAGTTATTATAACTTCAAATTTAAAATATAATTAAAAAAATAAATTTGAATTTTGAAGTATTGCTTAATATATCTCTTTGACATTTGACATAATATTAATGAAAAGTTGTATTAGAGTGACATATGTCAAATGAAGATTAAAACTATTCATTTATTAAAATAAGGATTTAAATAAAATGTTTTATAAAGTTTGAAATCATCTATTAATAACTTTATTGCTTTGTTGAAGATATTAGTAAATTAAGCATCTTGGGAAAGAAAAAGGAAGAAGAAAACAAAGCAACAATATGTCCCTATCCCTTTTTTTGGATCTTAGTCGTATTGAGCCATTGGATCTCATTTGGTTTGGTTGTTATCTTATTTTTATTGATGTATAGTATATCACACATATTCGTATGAAGTTTTGGTGAATTAGTTAAACAAACCTTAACTTTATGAGTTACCAATTTGGGCACATGTGAATCTTTCTTAAAATGGAACAATGAAACATTAATTTGGTAAAATGGCAACAATATACCTTGTAGTTAGATGTGGTTGTATGTTGATGTGTTTGAAAAGAATCTTTAAATTTATATCCTAATTATTTGACTCAGCTAAAATATAATAGGCAGTGTATTTAGTCGTGTGGTAGTAAACTAGAGTAAGTAAGGAATCGATCATACTGAAACGATATTCTAATTAAAATAATGCTAAAAATTAAACTAAAGAATGAAACTTTAAATAAGGGTTTTTATCTGATTTTTCAAGTTCAAAGAGCTTCGAAACCCTTTTTTTCCCTATGTTTAACTTCAAGACGACGGATTAATTATGTTGGTTACCAAATTAAAGATTACTAGTTATCTTTGTCTGATTAGCTAGCATATATCTATTTATGAACTATAACTACAATGATCATGCAAATTAAGAACATCAAACTGATTTTAAGATATATTTGGACTATGAATGAATAGATCTAAGAATTATATATCTATGATCAAGACAAATAATCAAGCACATATTATGATGTAATAATGTTCTTTAGCATAGTTTAAGCAACTAACTTTACCACCTATACTATGATTTGTTCAATCACTAGCTCTAGAAATATAATGATCATAAAAAACTAGGAAACAAGTTCATGCAATAAAATTGATCTTCTAACTACACAGAACTCAAAGGTAAAGCAACAAAGATTGAAACTTTATCATGCTAGGATAATGATCTATCAAACACAAGCTAAAACCAACATCAGTCATCAATCAAAGTAGAAACTAACACATAATATTAGGGTTTATCTCATCTAAACGAGAGTAAAGGCTTATTAGCCCATGATTAAAGCAGAAATACACATAATTAAAAAGTAATCTAGATTAAAAATTATAAATCTAGGCAAACTGAATGATTAATGATGAACTAGTGTAGATCCCATGCTCCACATGGGTTAGAATGACTTTTGTTTTCTAATTAATCGTGTTTGGATTATTCGTGGTTAACATTGGAATATTGTCTAAGAAGTGATCATTCATATTAAGAAAGTTGATAGATGGTGAAAAGTACGTTACATGACAAAAGCATAGAAAGGATATTTGAAAGAGAACAATTATGTAACAACCATAAAATTTAAGCCAATTTAAAACATTTTAATTCATTCAAAAACCATTAAGTTAATACAAATTGTTTTCAAAACAGTTTCAAACATCAGAGTATCCCCATGACCAAATCACAAAATCATGAAATATGAGGAGCGGTACGATCACGCCTTTGCCTTGCCACGATCACCTGATGTACCTGAAACAATAAACTGAAATCGTAAGCTCGAAATCTTAGTGAGTTCCCACAAAATACCCATACACACATAACCATACACATACAACAATAAACAACATACAATGGGTCCGGTCAACCATCAGGTTGGAATACCCCTGGCCCTCAACCGTCGGGTTGGAATACCAACATACCACGAGTCCAATCATCCTACCCGGATGGCATACTCTCGGCCCACAACCATCGGGTTGGAATTCCCATGCTCCTACACCTACAACAACCACTACTATGGGTCCAATCATCCCTCGGGATGGAATACCCTAGGCCCTTAACCGTCGGGTTAGAATGCCAACCTACTACGAGTCAAATCATCCTACCGGGATGGAATACTCCTGGCCCACAACCATTGGGTTAGAATGCCAACATACTATGAGTCCAATAATCCTACTTGGATGGAATACTCCTGGACCACAACCATTAGGTTGGAATGCCAACATACTAACAAACATGTGCACTTATCAGATAATCACATAATAGTCCACATAAACTACGTACTAGGGCCCTATCATCCTACCGGGATGGAATACCTTCTACAACTGCTCAAACATGTGCACATATCACAGGTAATCTCCTACCAGCATACAGACAGTCCGACCAACTACAAGTCACTAAGCATAGCCACATCCAGTCTACCAGGATGCCGATCTTACCAGCCATAATAGCATATAATCATCCATTCTAGCAGAATACCAAACTAACATATCACAACAGCAATTACTCAAATAACAATTCAAAGGGCCGGCCTTGGTGCCGTAGACCCTTGGTATAGTGAGGATAACTCACCTTGCAACTGCCAAAATCCTGTGAATCATTGACCGCTGACTCCCGAAAATCCCAACTATCACATGATAATCACCAAGTTAGAATCCAACATGACTTTCTAGGCCAAGTGCCCACACCACTCCTTAAATCCAGTTTCCTTTTATTGAGCCAAGTCCTAAAACCAAGTCCTTATGCAAAGCCCAATATTGGCCCAATTTACTAAATTGGGCCTATCCTTCTAATCGGGCATAGATCCAAGGCCCATAATAATTATTGGGCCCAAATTACTCCATCTATACTGTTCAGTCACGGTCCAAGCCCAACTAGCCCATAAACAACCCAATACTTCACGGCCCAAATTCGAAAACCCAACAGAGGGCGTACGCTGGGCGTACTCCTCTGGTACGCAGGACGTACTCACGTCTATACCAAAAATCCTTCCATGTGCTTAATGGCTTAAGCACTTAAGTCCATATGCCAGATCTAGTGACAAAAAGGTCCTAAGACCAATAAAGTCTCAAACTTTATTTTGTTTGACGCCCATAAAGCTCTTAACTCAAGGTTTTAACCCATTAAAGCCTTCCTACTTCACACATGGGACAACCAAATCCATTGGGACCTCATTTTTCTCACTCAAGACCTCTCCTATGGTCTGAAAGGACAGCTTATCTTAACCAAAACACATCATGCATCATATTGGGGGGTTTTTGGGACAAGAATGGTGTCAAAACTTCATAACACTTAGATCTACACAAAATAGATGTCACGAAAGAAGCTTTATACCTTTAAATAGTTGCAAAAGGTGATGATATCTCAGATCTACAAGCTCCAACCACCAAGGTTCCTTCTCTGCCAACCTTTTCTTTCTTCTTCTAAGCTTTTCTTTGCCAAACTAAGCTCCACAAGACCAAACACACCCAACAATGGAGATGGAACGGCTACTAGGGTTTTTCTGTGGATAAGGGAGCAAATAAGGAGGCTAGGGTTGATCCTTTATGTTCTTTATATAGTGGCTGGCCCTAAAATTAGGGTTTAACGACTCTGAACGTACGCTGGGCGTTCACGTCCTTGCACCCGCAACCATTTACTCTGTCACGCTGGGCGTAAACCAGCCTACATTGAGCGTACCCACGCGTGTCCCAAATTACATGCATGGCCTTCCTCGACAACTTTTTCCATTAAGAGTCATAAATGTCAATATCTTCAAAGTGTCATAACTCCTTTATTCTAAGTCCATTCCCGACGAACTTTATATCCACGCAAAGGTGGTGAGAAGCCCGACGCTTTATGCAACACACTTCGGTCCGAAACCTTCTCGAATTAAACCCATTGCCCATAAAAGACCGAAACTCCCTTACTCTTAATCTCAGGAATCCATAATGAAATACTTTTAGAACGGGGCGTTACAAATTAAGATAGAACACTCCAACCGTTGTTTTAGTGCTTTATTTTCCATGCCAAAAATAAGACTTTTCTTATTTAGATATTCCACCTCAGTAGACACCTCAAAACCTTCTGTCTGTCATAAACCAGAAGTGCACTGACAGCGCCTCTATAGTAAGACCTTGTTATAGATCTGAATGATTCTTGACCAGCCTGATTAAGTAGAAAATAGAAATAGAAATAAGAAAATGAGTGAATTCATAGAGTGTATGAGGGTATAAAAAGAAAGGAACATGTACAAACTGTTTCCCATGTTTGAAGTTTTACTAGTTTCTTGTCAATTGTGATCATTTTGGTTCCAATTTCAACATGTTAGGATGAAAAACGAGATGACGAGTGTGGAATCTAAAGAACAATCATGAATCAATCACCATAAAGTTGCTAGTAATCTGTTAAAGTTTTTGTATATCATTGATTTGGAAATAGGACGTACAAAGAACTTTTTGTTGACTGGGAAGAGATATCGTTTTTTACCTTCTAAAGTTGGTTACCCCTTTGTTGACTGGGAAGAGATGTTGACTTTGAGCTGATGTGGCAAGCCCACGTCAGCATTGTTGATTTCCTTCTTCAAAAGAAAAAAATGTTGACTGGGAAGAGATGCCGTTTTTTACCTCCTAAAGTTGGTTACCCCTTTGTTGACTGGGAAGAGATGTTGACTTTGAGCTGATGTGGCAAGCCCACGTCAGCATTGTTGATTTCCTTCTTCAAAAGAAAAAATTAAGAGAAGAAAGGTGCACGCGGGTTTCGAACCCACGACCCTCCAACTACAAATACAACACTCCTACCACTAAGCTGTGAAGACTTTTAGTTCTTATATCCTAACAGAAATTATTTAATGTCTATTACACAACAACAATTTAATAATATGTATTATTAACATTATTATTATTATTATTATTATTATTATTATTATTTATGATTAAAAAAAATACATTTTCAAATGTATAAAAAAACGTATTTATATATTTAAAATCATATTTTTATATTTAGAAATATGTATTATTATTATTATTATTTTTATTTTATGAATTTATACATACATTTTATATGTATATATACGTATTTATGTGTATTAAAAATGTTTTTATATGTATAAATGAAACTATATATGTTTATATATGTTTTTATACGTATGAATAGATTTTATATGTATGAAAAAAGTTTTTATACGTATATTATTATTATATGTATTAAAAAAATGTATTTATACATTTAAAATCGTATTTATATGTATATATACGTATTTATATGTATTTAAAATGTTTTTTATGATAAATAAAATTTTATATGTTTTGAAAAAAGTTTTTATACGTATATTATTATTATTATTATGTGTATTAAAAAAACTTATATATATATATATATATATATATATATATATATATATTTAAAATCGTATTTATTTGTATATACGTATTTATATGTATTAAAAGAAATTAAGGAATGAATATTATGATTGTTTGGACATTTTTTTAATATACATAAATACGTATATATACAAATAAATACAATTTTTTTAATACAAATAAATATGATTTTATATATATATATATATATATATATATATATATATATATATATATATATATATATATATATATATATATATATATATATATATATATATATATAACCTACGTGACATCTATTAAGTAAAATATTTCAGGATAAGTTTCCAAACCCCCCAACTCCAATTTTCCTTCCGTTCGTTTTTTTTTCCTAACAATGCCAACAACGCTTACATGGCTTGTCATGTGATATCTGACTCAGCAATCTCGCCCAATCAGATAAAAGGTGACCGGGTAACTAATGCAAAATCCGGTTATGGGGTAAAAATGAACTACTTTTCCGGTATGTTGGGGTTTTAGCGCCCCAAAAAACCCACTTAGGACATAACCAAATATTTTGTGTAAAATTTGGGGCTTTTATAACGAAAATCCGGATTTAAACACCATAAGTTTTACAAGTTGCATACTATGGAAAACAAACACCATAAGGGCCATTTTGTACGAAGTGAGAAATAAATGGGTCTCGTGCAAGCTTCAGAGTAAGGAGGCAAATTGCAATTAATTGAGTGTATATCCACTCAGTTTTTAATTTTTATGAAAAGCATCACAAGAAACGTGATATGGATTCCTAAGCCACGTATCCAAAACCACAAATTGACACGCAACAAACCCAACTTACAATAGTTGTTTACCATGCTATTTCCTATAGGAATCCGATTAAAAGGGAAACTCTTACCATTAAAATAATGAAAGCACAAAAAGGTCCTAATGGAATTCGATTTTAAATAGATATAATTTTAATGCATCAGTAGTTATGAAGCCGTTTTATATGAACAGCAAGTTTTTAAAGGGCCGAAGCTCCTAACACATGAATCATAGCTGTTTTCACAGTCCGCCAGAGCCAATTTGCTGTTTTGACTTTCTATATTAAATTATTGTTAATAGTAAATTCACATTATTTCCTTCGATTCCAAATATCATACAATCATATAGCTATTTAATTTTTGTAAATAGATGTTTAAAAAGACATTTCATTTTATCATTTAGACATTCTATATAGTTTTTAAAGTATTTTTATTGGTTGAAATTTCATTGTTTTTTTGAAAAAGACGACTATAAATAATTACCTAAATGTTGACTTTTGGATAACCAAATGTAAGAAAATCATATAGCTATACATTCTAACCCATCCTCGGAATCGAGCTTTCTCAATGAGCTGGACTTGAACGAGTATATGTAAGCATGGTGATTCACAATCAATGGTGTGAATGAGCTTTCTCCGTGAGTCGTACTCCGGTAATCAACGAATATGGATATTTGTAACGTCCCATTTTTACAACAAAAAATTTTCATTTTTATTAAGGTAAAAACTTACTAATTATAAATCCATTTTAAGAAAATCATTTATTCCGAATTACATTTATCGAAAATCAGAGTAATATAAATAACGTGAAATCCTCAATGTTGCTAATGCATGTGTACAATTCCGCCTTCGCCTTCCTACGGTCACCGATAGAACCGGAAACATAAACAACTGGGTAATCACAAAGCTTAGTGAGTTCCCCAAAATACCCCATACAACAAATATACTAGCATGCATATCGAGTCCACAATCATCAGATTGGAATACCCTAGCCCAATCAGTCATCGGACTGGAATGCCAACATGCAACGGGTCTAATCAGTCATAAAACTGGAATACCTTGGTTATGTTGACCTGTCGCCTCAACCCAACCGTTCTTCCCAAGCCCCTGTGCCTATGGCTTATAGTCGACCCTCACCTAGTATCTTGGCTACAACACACAATAGGACTGCCTCAACTTAACCGACCACCATATGTCGACATATAACAAAGAAGAATCAAGGAGGCATAACAAACAAGGATTAAGGAGGTAGATAATATAAGCAATTACCAATCATACAGTTCACTACCGCCTACTAGACCTCTCACAACACACTGATCCGCTACTAGGTAACCTCCAAGGAATGTGTAACCATAAGTAACCAGAGATGAGATAACCACCTGAACAGATGATCCTACTCTAAAGTCACAACCAAATGAGGAACATGCAAGAAAACATAGATCAAGAGTTCCCAGGCTATCCTACATCACTACATACAGCCCCTAAGGAACTCCACTAGACGATAACCAACCTACTTGTACTCTAACCAGCATACCACTATTGTTGCATCCTTTCATACCAGGATATATAAATCTAGTAGATCACTACCACATAACATCATCCTACTCACAATGATACATAACAAACTCTGCAAGGAATGTGTAACCGTATGTACCCAAAGGTGAGATAGACACCCAAAGAGATGATCCTACTCTAGAGCCACAACCAAACGAGGAACATGCAAGAAAGCCTAGATCAAGAGTCCTCGGTCTATCCTACGTGACTACATACAGTCTCTAGGGCATCCCTCTAATAAATGATAACCAAAACTAATGGGTTGGTATTGGTGCCTTCGACCCACAGGTACAGTGACAAAAACCCACCTGAAATGAGGGACCTGAAACACTGCGACGCGCTTCCCTTTCTACATTATTTTCTCCCACGAGCCCTTCACTATCAAAACATGGAAGAATCTTAATCAACACTCCAAAACCCTCAGGTTTAACCCAAATCCAAACTGGTCACAAAAGTCAATGGTCAAAATTGGTCAAGGTCAACGCCAATCGTGATCCTCCCTGGCCACATTGTGGGGTCACAAGGTCAAATAGTCAACATGCAGGACATTGCCACGTCGTGGCAATACCAGAACAAGGCAGTCGTGATTTTTTACTTCGCCATGCCATGGCCACTGGAAAATCACCAATTTCATCATTAAGAGCTTAATCCTTCCAGATCCAAGCTCATACTTCCAAATCTACTTCTCCACACAAATTTAATGGATAAAGTTTCCAACTTTATCTATTATTACCTCGCCATAAGACAATATCTTAAACCCTAAGTCCATTAAGTCCTTAATATAACCAAAACTCAAACATGAGGCTAAGAACACTCAATCTAAGACCTTTTTCTCACTAGCTCAGAAGTTCATGACCAAATAAGCACCACATCAAGCTCTGGAGTTCCTCAAACTCCAAGAGCACTCAAGAATAGGACTAAAACATCCAAAAATAGGCTCATACTTGAAACAAGAAGAATAAAGGTCAAGGTATGGACTTTTTACCTCCAACAACTCAGAAATGTGAAGAAGATCTTGGATCCAAGCTTGCTCCCTGCTTCCTTGCACTAAAATGAACTACCATATTCTCCAAGTTTCACCAAATGAAGCAAAAAACCTCAATATAGAGCCACCAAGCTCAAAATTAAGGAAAGAAGGCTAGGGTTTCGGAATGGGGAGATGGATGCCGAAGGGAATGACATAGAATGGGGGTTAACAAGCTTAAATATGAGAGGAACCCTAAAAATACATGGGATTGGGCTGCTACAGCTGCCACACCATACACATCCATTGGCACGCCGTGGAGGCCCTCTAAAACACGCGTTCATTAAATTTCACACCATGTCATAGGCATCCATTGTGACAATAGTCAATTTCGGGTCAAGTCAAAGTCAAACAAAGTCAACGAGTCAAACCGGTTGACTCAATTAACCCTTGTATATTAGGGTTTACGTTATGTAATTACTGTACAACTCGCTATTTTAATGAGAAAACATCATTTGGAAAATTCGTGTGTTTAATTTTCCTTAGCCTTGATAGTGCTAAACAATGAACCAAAGCGATAAAACACTATTGCACACTCATCGGGAATGTGTAGGACACAAAAACATGGCTTAACGGAGTTTACGGACCTTGCGTTGCGAAGCCGGATACTCAAAAAGGTCATAAATGGAACCTCTCTAAATCTCTTTCACTATATCTCTCTCTATTCGAAATCTCTTCCAAATCTCTCCTAAATCTCTCGAAAAAGTTCCCGTAACTTTTCGTAATCATTTGGGCCATCCCGACCCTTAACCGGGTCAGAAACGGATTGAAACGGGGTAAAAACAAGTAAAATAGGCTTAAGGACCCGAAGCCCACTCTATAGGGCCGAACCCTTTTAGAGCCGAAAGTCCCCTTAAGGACCGAACTGCTGAGAACTGAAACCCCAGGCCCGAACCCGAAGCCTTCGGGCCCGAACCTCGCATGAAGAACCGAAGCCACCTTCGGGCCGAAACTCTCACACCTTTCGCTCCATTTCGCCTTTGGTCCATGACCAGAAAGGACCGAACCTCGGCCAGGACCGAGAGGTCTCGTAGGAAGCCCAATTTTTCCCGGTTTTCGACTACGACTTCATTTTAAGCCCCTTTTTCATCATTTTAACGTGGGATTTTCACCCAAAACTTTATTTTAACATATAAGGCTTCATATTTATTAATAAACCATGTTTTTGGGGATAAATCTTATCCAAGAAGAGTGGGTGAAGTACAAGAAGTAGAGTGTTGACTTTTCTTTAGTTTATGACACAAGCAACCACCCATACCCACTCCATGACCAACCCACACCCCTCCCCACCATCCCTAGTCATGTCAATGTCCCTTCTCATCATTTACAACAATTTTCCCACATTATTAGAGCTGGAACTTCCATCATCTCTCCTCACACTTCATTCATTCTCTCATTTTACACCAAGAATCACCCTCCAAACTCTCTCATCTTTCTCTCTCAATTTCGAGAACTTCAAGGCATACTCCAAGGATTTTCTCCTTCATTTGGTAAGTATCATCATATTTCTTATGATTATTACACATCCTTCTACTCAAAATCATAAAAATCTTACACAAACATCGTCACCTTCATGTTAGGTTCTCGATTCTTCATGGCATCTTGTAAGTGTTCTTGAGTTGAACATTTCTTTTCTTCAACATCCATCCACTAAGAACACATAAGGTGAGTTCGTACCCCTATCTTTTCACGTTTTCTAAAGTTTTAAGAGGGGGGGGGGAATACAAGTTAAAACAATAAGAACACAACTAAACTCTTCCAACAGCTTTCATCAGAAAAGTTGGACTCCATTCATGGACTTGGGCAACTTAAACATTTTAGTTTTCAAAACTGTACTAGGTGAAAATAGTCCAAGTTCTTAGATTTAAAATGACTACTTGCACATCTCCATACGATTTTTCTATAATTTATGGTGATTTTTACAAAACTGCCTATCATTTCAAGAACGAATCTGGACCAGTCTGTGATTATGGGATTTTTCACACAAGTTGGAGGTCACTAAAAATCATAATAAAATTTATTAACAAACTAGACTCAATTTCAAAACTCCCAGAATTTACGGATTTTGATTTGGACATTTGATAATTTTTCTATAAATTTTCTAAGAACAACAATACAAAATGTTAACAACAGAAAAATGCTATCAATTTCATTCCACCTTGTAACTTGTTGAGTAAGGTGTATAACATTATGTGATCATATATTATTACATTATATGTCATTTTGTCTTACTAGTTAGACATACATCAGTAGAAAAATAGATTTTACCTTCTCAGGAATGGTAAATTAGTTTAATGTTATAAACAAAGTTTACAACCACGGCATGCAAACATTTGATAAACTATGGAAGTATAGTTTATGTTGCTTCTACATTATAAACGATTATGATAAACTATAATAGGTATAGTTTATGTTTCATAACATATAAAACTCTTTACCAAAGGTTCTCAGTTCACGTAAATCTGTTAATGAATAAATTTGTGAGACACTCGCTTCATGTTACATCCATGTAACAAAATCAAAAGTTCTGTAAATTGTAACCAGAGTCTCTTGTAGGGAGAACGTGATAGTTGTGTTGTAGCACCTGGTTCCTGGTACGTAAATCTTATTTGAGTATTTCTCTTCTTTTAGCCTTGGACTCGGCGAGTCATAGGTCGGACTCGTCGAGTAAATGCGGGACCCGGGACACGTTTAAGTTGGCGACTCGGTGAGTCCATATCCTGGACTCGGCGAGTCATAGCTGTTGGATGAAACCCTAAGTTTCAGGGGTTTGCACCCTATTTAAACAACATATCTACCCCAAGCCAGCCCCCATTCACCCCCCAGAGCTTCCAACCCTCGTTCTAAGTTGTTCATTTAGAGTTTGAAGCAATTGTTGTGTGATCTTGAAGGTTTTGAGGAAAAAAGGAAGTAGATCAAGAGGAAGGGAAGGAATCCAAGCATCTTTGTGCTCTCTCAGCAGTTCCTTTGAGGTATAACCCATTTTCCCCATGTTTCTATGCTTATTACTTCATTTAAGTCATTCTTGAGCCAATCCCCAAGCTTGTATGTGCAATATAAGTCGTAATAAGTTGATTGGCCTCTAGATCAAGGCAAGATTGAGCTCCAAGAGCTCAGATCTGTTACCTTTATGGACCCATGTTGCTTGTTCACCCTAGATCTACCCTTTTGAGGCATTTTGAGCCCTAAATCCCTCATTGGTGAGTATCTACACGTAAAGTTGGAAACTTTACGTGTCATTCATGCTCTAGGAACCCAGATCTGTAAATGGCATGGACTGGATTCAAGCAGAATCGACCATATAGTAATTGCATGGTAACGACTCGGCGAGTCGGTTCGCGAGTCTCCGAGTTTGTCCCCTTTTCGTAGTGTCGAGTGAGCAGTGAGTCACGGGGTGTGACTCAGTGAATCGGAAGCTGAACTCATCTATGGAGGAACTCGGCGAGTCAATGCCCTGACTCGGCGAGTTCAAGGCAATCTCCTTAGATCAAGAACAGACTCGGCGAGCTGTTCATACAACTCGGCGAGTCTTAGCATAAGTGTTCTTCGGATGAAGATGAACTCGACGAGTTGTTCATACAACTCGGCGAGTAGGATGAAGGACTTGAATATCAGTTTAGAAGGAGAACTTGTCGAGTCGTCGCCTAACTCGAAGAGTAGTAACGGGATTCGGGACAATCGTTTGGGTTGGGACTCGGCGAGTTGAAAAGCCAACTCGGCGAGTCGGGTCAACTGAAAGTTGACTCTGACTTTGACTTAGGGCATGATCAGGGGTAAAATGGTTATTTTACCCAAAGGACAGTTAGCAGTGTTTGATTGAGTATGTTGTGGGAATTGCAACCGGAGGATTTCTGGAGCAGCAGCAGCAGCAGTAGACAGTCAGTTCCCGATCAGATCAGCAGCTACTTCGAGGTGAGTTACCTTCCAGTAGCGGTGGGCCTACGGCCACAAAGCCGGCCCACCAGTAGGAGTTGTATGTAGATGATTGTCTCCGTGATATGCATCTAGGGATTACTACTACCTGTGTTATGTTTATGTGCTAGTATGATATGATGCTATGTGCTAGTGACAGTAGGGGGAGATAGTCCCCGAGGAATCCAGTCGATAGGGCCGAAGGGGTAGTTATACCCAGCCATGTTAGATAGATCTGGTATTTTGATACATGTTATGTGGTAGTAGTGGAGGGGAGGAATAGTTCCCCAGTATCCGGTCGAGAGGATCGAAGGGGAGGCCAGCACCCAGATATGCTAGGCAATGTCCGGTCGAGAGGACCGAAGGGGAGGCCAGCACCCAGATATGCTAGGCAATACCCGGTCGAGAGGGCCGAAGGGGTAGGTCGGGCACCCAGATATGCCTGACAATATATGTATGTTATGAGATTATATGGTATGTGGTACAGTGGGGGAACTCACAAAGCTTCGTGCTTACGGTTTTTAGTTTTGGTTTCAGGTACCTCCTCAGCCAGGGGAAAGGAGTCGGCACGGTAGCAGCATGTCACACACACACACACACACACACTCTCTCTCTCTCTTGTTTTCGCAGTTACGAGTTTATTCTGGGATTGATACTCTGATATTTGATTTATCGAATGTTGTGGTTTTCAATTTGGTTTTCGATGTGAAATGGTTTAATCAAACAATGTTTTAACTATTAATGCTTTCATGTAATGTTTTATAACGAAATTTTTGGACGTGAAAATTGGGTCGTTACAAGTTGGTATCAGAGCCCTGGTTTGAGGGATCCAGACACACCTTCGGGGGTGTCTGGATTCAAATCGAGGGATTAAAAAATTTTCTAAAAGAAAATGTTTTCTAAAATTGAGAAAGAACGAAGTGTGTGATGTGCGCGACCGGCCGAGCTCAAGTAAGTATTCCCCAAAGTACCCATACAAGTTTATGTTATGTTTATCAGCTTTTGTAGAACAGCATGCTAGAATAGGACTAAGGATCTAGGAGTGATGCCTTATGTGCCTGCTTTATGTGTTTCAGTTGTATGAGAATTGCATGCTAGATATTGAGTAGACAGTAAGTAGGATAGCCTGATTAGGTTATGCCTGATAGTATGAGTTTAACACTTTATGCTAGCTCAGTTCCTGTAAGCGGATAGAGTTGATTGAGATTGTTACCCTTGTCTGAATGTTGCTTGCTTCGTGCTATGTGGGACTCTGAATAATGGGAGTTAGCCATTAGGCGAATACGTCACGTCACATGTGATCAGGGTTGAATAATCTTAGAGTGTCGGATTTGATCCTACTGCGCAGCTCTCGTTTGAGTCCAACCGTTGTAGGGACGAGTCAGGTACTCGAAGGATTATCTGAGCCTCGTCACATGTGATGGTATTCGGGTAATGGCTAATTGGCATTAAAAGGAGGCCTGCAGCAGCTGAGGACTGGATAGAGTAGAATCAGAGATTTTCCTAGGGCAAGCCTAGGATGAGTATAACAGTGATCAGCAGTAGTGAAAGGGATCTGGTGGAGTCGAGGCATTCCTTGAAGAAGGTACGGATAGATGTGGAAGGTAGTATGGGCCCGTACTACTGAAAGCAGAGGATTCGTACCCGAACCAAGGAAGGCCAAGATAAGACCAGGGATCTTGTAAGTAGCAGTGATCCCTCAGGAAGTATCAATATGACTAATGATTGTATTATGTATTGCAGAATGGTGGTACTTCGATCGAGGCCGGTAGATGGCGGTTCAGGAGAGGGGTCAGGTTCGGGATCAGGTTCCGAGCCGGTAGATGAGGGACTACGCGAGTTCATCGCGTCAGAGATCACCCGAGGCATCCTTGAGTCGACCCCCATCCTCTTTGGGTCGATCAAGGAAGGGATCATCGAGTTGATGGAGGATCGCCTTCGGGCATTCAGGAGTGATATGGCATCTAGCCAGTCGGGATCTCGCACACTGTCCTTCAAGGACTTCAGGGGCAGTGGTGCGCCGGATTTCCATGGGGTGAAAGACCCCATTGCTGCCAGGCGATGGATTGCAGACATCGAGTCTGCACAGTTGACTAGCTTCTGCCCCGAGGGGTCGAAGGTGAGGTATGCAGCAGGATGTTTATGGGACCGAGCCCGGGATTGGTGGGAGTCAGTGGGTGACTCGTTAGGAGCCTCAACTATCGAGGCTATGACCTGGTCGGACTTTGTGACCAGGTTCAGGGCAGAGTTTGCGCCGGCTGTCGAGCTTCAGCAGCTGGCCAGGGAGTTTCTAGACATGAGACAGACGACGGAGACTGTGGCGGAGATCACCGCCAAGTTCCGGGAGAGGGCTTTGTTGGTACCCCAATATGCTGGTGACGAGGATATGAGGAGGACCCGTTATCATAACATGCTACGAGCTGACATCCGGGAGCATGTTAGCTTTTCGGCTTGCCCTACTCTGGACTCCATGATTGCCAGGGCGAGGGAGAGGGAGATAGATTTGGAGCACATCCGGAAACGGAAGGCAGAAGAGGGTCAATCAGGAGGGGCTTCGGGGAAGAAGCCCAAGGGATCAGATGCGGGGCCGAAAGGCCAGCAGGGACGGGGACGCTGCAGGAAATGCGGCATGACGCACGAGGGAGCGTGCCGATTGGGATCATCAGGCTGCTACAAGTGCGGCAAGCCTGGGCACTTTAGCAGGGATTACACTGCTCCGACAGCAGTTATTCAGACATCGGAGTTGCTGTGTTTCCACTGCAACCAGAGGGCCCACAAGAAGGCCAATTGCCCCCAGTTGACAGTTTCAGCGCCGGTGAAGGCGCCAACTCCAGCGACCCTGCGGATCATGGATGGTCGGCAGGGCAAGGCAGAGGCTCCGGTGGTGAGGAGCCGAGCATTTCAGTTAACTACCGAGGAGGCACGCGCCGCACCCGATGTGGTGACGAGTATGATTCTTTCCCTCTATCTTTTATTTTTATGATGTTATGATATTGATATGTGCTCCGTATGTATATATATGTTTTAGGATCGTTCCATGTGAACGGTATCCCAGTTCAGGTGTTATTCGATTCGGGTGCATCCCGATCATTTGTGTCCCTTGCGCTTAGCAGGAAGTTTCCTGAGTCTTCGGGTATGTTGGATTGCCCTCTGGAGGTAGAGATTGCTGATGATCGATCGGTGCGAGCATCGATGGTGTTTCGGGATTGTGTATTGCGTCTGTTCGAGGAGCGCTACTTAGTAGACCTGGTTCCCATTCCGCTGTGTGGAAACAAGGTGATTATTGGCATGGATTGGTTGGGCCCTAATGGGGCGGTGATAGATTGCGCGCAGCAGCTAGTGCGGGTCAGGACCCCAAGCGGGGGAGTGTTAGTGATTCATGGTGAGAAGCCGCAGTGTGGACCCGCAGTATGTTCAGCAGCAAGGGCGAGACGCTACCTTCAGCAGGGATGCGCAGGATATGTCGCGTATGTGATGGATACTCGAGAGGCGGGTAAGGCGACAGTGAGTGAGGTTCCGGTGGTTCGAGATTTTGCAAATGTTTTCCCGGAGGAGCTTCCTGGGATACCTACGGAGCGACAGGTGGAGTTCCAGATTGACCTTGTTCCTGGTGCGGCTCCGATAGCCAAGACACCGTATCGGTTGGCTCCTCCTGAGATGCAGGAGTTGTCTACACAGATGCAGGAGCTGTTAGACAAGGGATTCATTCGACCGAGTAGTTCACCCTGGGGAGCCCCGATTTTGTTCGTGAAGAAGAAGGACGGGTCGCATCGGATGTGTATAGATTACCGGGAGCTGAACAAGGTAACGGTGAAGAACCGTTACCCGCTACCGAGGATTGATGACCTATTTGACCAGCTTCAGGGAGCATCTTGGTTCTCCAAGATTGATTTGCGTTCGGGTTATCATCAGATGAGGGTCAGGGAGGAGGATACACAGAAGACTGCGTTTCGGACGCGCTATGGCCACTATGAGTTTGTGGTGATGCCGTTTGGGCTCACCAATGCTCCTGCCGCGTTCATGGACCTCATGAACCGCGTATGCAGACCGATGCTGGATCGGTCTGTGATAGTCTTTATCGATGACATCTTGGTTTATTCCAAGACTCAGGAGGAGCATGAGGAGAATCTGAGAGAGGTGTTGGAGACCCTGAGGAGGGAGAGCTTGTATGCCAAGTTCTCCAAGTGTGAGTTTTGGTTGCGCGATGTGCAATTTCTCGGACACCTTGTCAACCAGAACGGGATTTTGGTCGATCCGGCCAAGGTCGAGGCCATGATGAGATGGGAGGTTCCGAAGTCTCCATCTGAGATTCGGAGTTTCCTGGGATTAGTAGGCTACTATCGGAGATTTATTCAGGATTTCTCCAAGATGGTCGTACCCCTGACGCGGCTGACGAAGAAAGTCGTGGTCTTTCGGTGGGGACCCGAGCAGCAGGCTGCGTTTGAGACGCTGAGACAGAGACTGTGCGAGGCGCCGATCTTAGCCCTGCCAGAGGGCGTAGAGGATTTTGTGGTATACTGCGACGCGTCCATTTCTGGGTTGGGCGCGGTACTGATGCAGAGGGGGCATGTCATTGCCTACGCTTCGAGGCAGCTCAAGCCTCACGAGGCGAACTACCCGACGCATGATTTGGAGTTGGGGGTGGTGGTTTTTGCCCTCAAGATTTGATGGCATTACCTCTACGGGGTTCGATGTACCATCTACACGGACCACAAGAGTTTGAGGTACCTCATGGATCAGCCGAATCTGAATATGAGGCAGCGTCAGTGGTTGGACATGGTAAAGGATTATGATTGCGAGATCCTCTACCACCCGGGGAAGGTCAATGTGGTGGCTGATGCGCTTAGCCGCAAGGCGGCGCCGATCAGGGACGTTTGCATGAGGATGACCGTGGTGACTCCCCTGTTGGAGCGAATTCGGGAGGCTTAACAGGAGGCTATCAAGGAGGAGCATCGGAAGAGTGAGCGTGTGGTGGGTCAGGCTTCCTCCTTTGATTATGATAGCCCGAGACTTTTGACACTACACCGTAGGGTGTGGGTGCCGTATCACGGAGGCGTGCGCCAGATTTTGATGGAGGAAGCGCACAAGTCCCGATTCTCTATTCATCCCGGGGCGCAAAAGATGTATAGGGATCTTCGTCTAGATTATTGGTGGCCCTGCATGAAGCGGGATGTGGCATGGTACATTGAGCGCTGCTTGACCTGCAGGAAGGTCAAGGCCGAACATCAGAGGCCGCATGGCAAGATGCAGCCGTTGGATATTCCATTGTGGAAATGGGAAGATATCACGATGGATTTTATCACAAAGCTTCCCAGGACCGCGCGTGGAGTGGATTCGATTTGGGTCATCGTGGATCGATTGACCAAGAGTGCTCACTTTATCCCGATTCAGGAGAGCATATCGACCGAGAAATTGGCCGACATCTATATCAGGGAGATCGTGGCGCGGCACGGGGTGCCAGTATCGGTTATCTCGGACAGGGATGTACGTTTTACTTCCAGATTTTGGAAGAGATTTCATGACGAGTTGGGCACTCGTTTGCATTTTAGCACCGCCTTTCACCCACAGACGGATGGTCAGAGCGAGCGGACCATCCAGAATCTGGAGGATATGTCGCGGGCGTGTGTGCTAGACTTCGGTGGTAGCTGGGATACCTATCTTCCCCTGGCCGAGTTCTCCTACAACAACAACTATCACGCGAGTATCGACCGCCCTCCCTTCGAGATGTTGTATGGGCGGAGGTGCAGGACGCCGATATGCTAGGGTGAAGTTGGCCAGAGAGTCATGGGGAGTACCGAAGTGGTGCTCAACACGACCGAGAGGATCCAGCAGGTTCGGAGCAGGCTTCAGACTGCTCAGAGTCGACAAAAGAGTTACGCCGACAAGCGTCGATCCGACTTGGAGTTCCAATTCGGGGATATGGTTCTCCTGAAGGTGTCGCCTTGGAAAGGCGTCGTTCGATTCAGGAAGCGGGGCAAGTTGGGCCCTAGATTCATCGGACCGTTCAGGGTCGTAGCCCGGGTGGGCAATGTGGCCTATAGGTTGGATCTGCCAGCCGAGCTCAGCCAGATCCACATCACTTTCCATGTTTCTCAGCTACGAAAGTGCCTAGTGGACGATTCAGTGATTGTGCCGTTAGAAGACATTCAGGTTGATGACAACCTGAATTACATTGAGCGCCCAGTCGCAATCCTCGACAGGAAGTCGAAGGATTTGAGGAACAAGAGGGTGGAGCCAGTGAAGGTGCAATGGCAGCACCGCAAGGGTTCGAAATGGACTTGGGAGCCGGTGGACGAGATGATGGAGCATTACCCCGAGCCGTTTTAGGATCGAGCAACAGACTTCGAGGACGAAGTCTAAAAATAAGTGGGGGAAATTTGTAGCACCTGGTTCCTGGTACGTAAATCTTATTTGAGTATTTCTCTTCTTTTAGCCTTGGACTCGGCGAGTCATAGGTCCGACTCGCCGAGTAGTTGTGGGACCTGGGACACGTTTAAGTTGGCGACTCGGCGAGTCCATATCCTGGACTCGGCGAGTCACAGCTGTTGGATGAAGCCCTAAGTTTCAGGGGTTTGCACCCTATTTAAACAACATATCTACCCCAAGCCAGCTCCCATTCACCCCCCCCAGAGCTTCCAACCCTCGTTCTAAGTTGTTCATTTAGAGTTTGAAGCAATTGTTGTGTGATCTTGAAGGTTTTGAGGCAAAAGGGAAGTAGATCAAGAGGAAGGAAAGGAATCCAAGCATCTTTGTGCTCTCTCAGCAGTTCCTTTGAGGTATAACCCATTTTCCCCATGTTTCTATGCTTATTACTTCATTTAAGTCATTCTTGAGCCAATCCCCAAGCTTGTATGTGCAATATAAGTCGTAATAAGTTGATTGGCCTCTAGATCTAGGCAAGATTGAGCTCCAGGAGCTTAGATTTGTTACCTTTATGGACCCATGTTGCTTGTTCACCCTAGATCTACCCTTTTGAGGCATTTTGAGCCCTAAATCCCTCATTGGTGAGTATCTACACGTAAAGTTGGAAACTTTACGTGTCATTCATGCTCTAGGAACCCAGATCTGTAAATGGCATGGACTGGATTCAAGCAGAATCGACCATATAGTAATTGCATGATAACGACTCGGCGAGTCGGTTCGCGAGTCTCCGAGTTTGTCCCCTTTTCGTAGTGTCGAGTGAGCAGTGAGTCACGGGGTGTGACTCAGTGAATCGGAAGCTGAACTCATCTATGGAGGAACTCGGCGAGTCAATGCCCTGACTCGGCGAGTTCAAGGCAATCTCCTTAGATCAAGAACAGACTCGGCGAGCTGTTCATACAACTCGGCGAGTCTTAGCATAAGTGTTCTTCGGATGAAGATGAACTCGACGAGTTGTTCATATAACTCGGCGAGTAGGATGAAGGACTTGAATATCAGTTTAGAAGGAGAACTCGTCGAGTCGTCGCCTAACTCGAAGAGTAGTAACGGGATTCAGGATAATCGTTTGGGTAGGGACTCGGCGAGTTGGAAAGCCAAGTCGGCGAGTCGGGTCAACTGAAAGTTGACTCTGACTTTGACTTAGGGCATGATCGGGGGTAAAATGGTCATTTTACCCAAAGGACAGTTAGCAGTGTTTGATTGAGTATGTTGTGGGAATTGCAGCCGGAGGATTTCTGGAGCAGCAGCAGCAGCAGTAGACAGTCAGTTCCCGATCAGATCAGCAGCTACTTCGAGGTGAGTTACCTTCCAGTAGCGGTGGGCCTACGGCCACAAAGCCGGCCCACCAGTAGGAGTTGTATGTAGATGATTGTCTCCGTGATATGCATCTAGGGATTACTACTACCTGTGTTATGTTTATGTGCTAGTATGATATGATGCTATGTGTTAGTGACAGTAGGGGGAGATAGTCCCCGAGGTATCCGGTCGGTAGGGCCGAAGGGGTAGTTATACCCAGCCATGTTAGATAGATATGGTATTGTGATACATGCTATGTGGTAGTAGTGGAGGGGAGGAATAGTTCCCCAGTATCCGGTCGAGTGGACCGAAGGGGAGGCCAGCACCCAGATATGCTAGGCAATGTCCGGTCGAGAGGACCGAAGGGGAGGCCAGCACCCAGATATGCTAGGCAATACCCGGTCGAGAGGGCCGAAGGGGTAGGTCGGACACCCAGATATGCCTGACAATATATGTATATTATGAGATTATATGGTATGTGGTACAGTGGGGGAACTCACTAAGCTTCATGCTTACGGTTTTTAGTTTTGGTTTCAGGTACCTCCTCAGCCAGGGGAAAGGAGTCGGCGCGGTAGCAGCATGTCACACACACACACACACACACTCTCTCTCTCTTGTTTTCGCAGTTACGAGTTTATTCTGGGATTGATACTCTGATATTTGATTTATCGAATGTTGTGGTTTTCAATTTGGTTTTCGATGTGAAATGGTTTAATCAAACAATGTTTTAACTATTAATGCTTTCATGTAATGTTTTATAACGAAATTTTTGGACGTGAAAATTGGGTCGTTACAAGTTGGTATCAGAGCCCTGGTTTGAGGGATCCGGACACACCTTCGGGGGTGTCTGGACTCAAATCGAGGGATTAAAAGATTTTCTAAAAGAAAATGTTTTCTAAAATTGAGAAAGAACGAAGTGTGTGATGTGCGCGACCGACCGAGCTCAAGTAAGTATTCCCCAAAGTACCCATACAAGTTTATGTTATGTTTATCAGCTTTTGTAGAACAGCATGCTAGAATAGGACTAAGGATCTAGGAGTGATGCCTTATGTGCCTGCTTTATGTGTTTCAGTTGTATGAGAATTGCATGCTAGATATTGAGTAGACAGTAAGTAGGATAGCCTGATTAGGTTATGCCTGATAGTATGAGTTTAGCACTTTATGCTAGCTCAGTTCCTGTAAGCGGATAGAGTTGATTGAGATTGTTACCCTTGTCTGAATGATGCTTGCTTCGTGCTATGTGGGACTCTGAATAATGGGATTTAGCCATTAGGCGAATACGTCACGTCACATGTGATCAGGGTTGAATAATCTTAGAGTGCCGGATTTGATCCTACTGCACAGCTCTCGTTTGAGTCCAACCGTTGTAGGGACGAGTCAGGTACTCGAAGGATTATCTGAGCCTCGTCACATGTGATGGTATTCGGATAATGGCTAATTGGCATTAAAAGGAGGCCTGCAGCAGCTGAGGACTGGATAGAGTAGAATAAGAGATTTTCCTAGGGCAAGCCTAGGATGAGTATAGCAGTGATCAGCAGTAGTGAAAGGGATCTGGTGGATTCGAGGCATTCCTTGAAGAAGGTACGGATAGATGTGGAAGGTAGTATGGGCCCGTACTACTGAAAGCACAGGATCCGTACCCGAACCAAGGAAGGCCAAGATAAGACCAGGGAACTTGTAAGTAGCAGTGATCCCTCAAGAAGTATCAATATCACTAATGATTGTATTATGTATTGCAGAATGGTGGTACTCACATGTGGTATTAACAAACATAATATTTACGGGTTTTACTTCTAAATTTAATGAGTTTATGTCGATTTCAACTTGCACAAGTTTCCTTAAGTATGGTAAAATACTTGTACATTTCAGTCTTGACTTTTAAGATTACAATGCATTACGTAAGAAAATATGGGATTTTCCTTGAACAAACATTACTTTTACAAGGAAAGGATATTAGTATCACCTCCAAAAGCTTATGAACTCACCAACCTTTTGTTGACACTTTTTAAAAACTACTTGTATTCTCAGGAAATCACTAAACATGTAATCAAGTGCTTTTGAGGATGGGACGCTAAGGTGTCAAACATTTTGTGACATCCCCAAAATCACGGCCAGAAAAGACCGATTTCATTTATGTTTTTTAAAATAATTTCAGAGTAAATCCTTTTGATTTAAAAGAGTTGTGGAATTTGTTCCCAAAACAAAATATGATAAAATAATATTTGTCAAAGCATTTCATCAAGAGATGCATTTTCATTATATAATCAAAACTCGGGATGTCATGTTCCGATACAGACCATAAAGCATAAACCTTAACATTACAAGTCATTCAACAAGTATATACATATACAGACTTGTAAACAAAACAACTCGATGATTCATCCATCTTATGCCCTTGCGCCACTTCCTGTAATACAAATAAAACTGAGTGGGTCAGGCTTAGGAGCCTGGTGAGCATATAGGGTTTTCAACCCACAATAAATAAATTATATTTAATTTCACCAACCAACGATAACCCGATTACCCATTCCCGTTATCCTCACTTTACGTCCCTAAAACAACATCTATCTCAAGGGACCTAATCTAGGATTTTCATCGGGACGGACATTACTGCTAAGGGGTTTCCTCAACAATAGATATCCTAAAGGCAACCATGAGGGGGATAGAGTACACCGGTGAACACATCGTTCACAACACCTACATGTTATGAACCTGCTAGCGTTCCACATGACTGTCTAGAAAGAGTCTGTGGTCGTTATTCATACTCCGCTGAATAACTATATCATCAACAACAACATTGAGGCCTCTCATCTGTTTATTACACACCAACTATCTACCCATGTTCTACCCAACATATTAGTAGATAAAAATATATATTTTTATACATAGTTTAAAACCTGTATAGCATTTTCATTCAATACATATTCCACATAACAGATGAGGCACACCCACATAACACATATTTCATAGAAAATAAATCAGATCTATGAGATAGAAGAGAGTGAATATACATTCACACACATAAGTCTGGTGACTCCCCTTCGGATAATGTCGGATTTAATAATTAAATTTATATATTAATTATTTAATAAACTTCAAAAATTCATATCTTCTTCATACGAACTCCGTTTTCGACGTTCTTTATATCCACGCGTAGGTGAGACTACGCTCTACAACTTTTGTTTAGACTCCGTCGGCTAATTTTGACTTTAGTTTTATTATGTATTTTTAGTAGGCCGGGACAGGAAAACTTCATTATAAATTCATAATTTCTTTATCTGACATCCATTCTCGCCTATCTTTTTATCGCTTCGCTACCACTAACGAGATCTTCGATTCTCGTTTAGATTGTTTCGGCTAAAAACCGCTCGATCTCAAATCGAGTATTCGAGCTGCATACTGCTAAGTCGAAACTTCAGAAAATCATAACTTCCTCATACAAAGTCAGATTTGGGCGTTCTATATATATTCGGAAACCTCGTTTCGGCCATTACAACTTTATGTAAAGATATCGAGTTTATTTTACACTTAAATTTTGACGCTTATTTTTATTCTTAATTAATCAAATCACATAATTAAGCAATTAAGCACAAAACACATAATACTCAAATAATACACTTCTATTATTTCAAAACGGGTTACAAAGGTTAACCTAGACTATTATATCAACATTAATGACAAGCCCAGAAACACAGACGTTAAACATTTCATTTTTGGTCAACATAATGTAATTGATTTGGAAACATGTAAACTCATAATATGATGTAACTCTTTCAATTATATTTATGTTGGTTGTGTTTACTTTAATCACTATTACAATAGTTGTTATGATACTATACATGAAGTTCTCCACCCCCGGACATTTCCGCCATCCTTGGTTTGGGGGTGTGACATCCATGCCCCACGTCGTGGCTAAGGGTTTGCTCCAGTACCTCATTTTGATTCCTTACGTCATGGCCAACTTCTTCGGGAAACAGGTGTTACAATATCTCATGGGTCATGTAAATTCTTCGGTTTGTATTAATATTTCTCACTTATGTAAGGGGAAATGACACATTAGCCCAACAATGTTTTTCGAATTTTCTGAATTACTCCCTTAACTTATTTTTATGCTTTATGAATGAGTAAAGTAAACAATAACATGCTTATTTAGTCCATTTAACATGAAATAACATGTCCAATATGATACACAATCAGTTGGAGAATATGTTGTTTCCCAATCAGCATGATGTGGCTGCCATGTGGTTGTCCACTTGGACCCAAGGTTTATTAAGATGGTAATATGGGTATTTCACATATAAATTTTGATTAATTTTGTATGTATGAACATGTCCAAAAAGTAATGATCGGTCAGATCTAAGGATCCGGCGTGAAGGCGAAAACTAGGTTGCAAAATCTTTAGAGCAAATAGATGAATCCCATTTTGCAATTTGTAGGGCTCATAGTGTTTCACCATCGTTCATCCATCACCTGCCGCCGCATAGTCAATAATACCAATCCCATCAGCAGCATGATTTTCAATTTCCTTCTCAGTGATCTGCTTCACATAACCCTTCATTTCATCCAACATCATATCGCCATGAAACGCTTCATCTTTCCCTTTCTCGAGGTTAAATCTCTCAAAACAGCTATTAAATTTATTGTTCCATATCCACTCATTACTGATCAATGATCGTACCTTACTTTGAACTCTTTCACCCAGATCACACAATTTTGTCCTGTATACAAAATCAAAATCATCTACTCTCTCACTCAATTTGTTTTTTAAATCTTCAATCTCTTTCTTGATTTTTCTGTTCACAACATCAATATGAACTTACATCATCTTTGTAGTCATCTGTAAGAAGGACTTGGTTTCCTCAACAGTCAATCTATCGAGCTCAAAAGAATAAATGCCATTGTTCCCAAATAGTAATCGCAAAATCGTCTCAGAAAAAAGCAACAGTAGCAATAAAAGTACGAAGTCCTTGTTTAAAAATATGAGAGCAGTCTGTCACGGAGCCTTCTTCACATGAGCTCTTGAATTGGGCGGAGTTGATTCCTTCACCATCGTTTCATCAATAGGAAAAGTAGTAACGATTGTATTGTAATAGCCCGGATTCCCAGGTATTATTCATTCTTATATTTTGGTATTTTGTGAGGATACTCAGCGAGTTGGAGCTCAAACTCGCCGAGTAGGATCGCGGTTTTGGACGCGGGTTCGCGCCTGGACTCGGCGAGTCCACGTTGTTTAATGAAACCCTAATTCCCCGGGTTTGGAGCCTATTTAAGGGCACTTATAGCCTCCCATTGCGGCTACCAGTCCCTTGAGAGAACCCTAAGAGAGCTAATTCGTTTTGGGAGAGAAGAAGTCACTTTTGGGCCTTTGTATTCCTTGTTTAGCAAGAAGAAGGTGGCAAGAGCAAGGAGGAGGTGAGATTCTAGCAGATCCAGAGTCCAGAGGCTTCATTTTGAGGTAATGGTTCGAATCTCCTTCAGTTATAAGGTTGATCTTTAGAGTTAGGGTTTTATAACCCCTTTGGAGAGTGATTATGTGAAGCAAATGGTCCCTCTTCGAGTTTGTGCCTTGGATCTGGACTCAAAGAGGTCCAGAGACCTTAATCCTTGGGGCTTTTTGCGTTATTATGGAGTTATTAGACCTAGGTGGTCATTTTTGGGACCAAATCATCTTTTGATGCCTTGTGGGGGTTATACAAGCATCAAGTTCCAAACTTTACGTGACATTCATGCTTGGGGAGGCTAGATCTATGGTTTGGGAAAGCAGATCTGACCTCAGAAGGTCAATAGAGTTTGTGCATGGCATGAACTCGCCGAGTTGGTCTTGAGACTCGGCGAGTAGGGTCAGGGTTTCACGTAAAGTGTTCAGCGAGTGGACTCGCCGGGTTGGGGGATGACCCAGTGAGTCAGGGAGAGTCATTAGGGGGCTGAGTCAAGCCTGAACTCGCCGAGTTGTTCTTGAGACTCGACGAGTTGAGTCGTGGTGGGCCCGCGATTCATGCCAGGTGGAACTCGTCGAGTTAGGGAAGTACTCGACGTGTCAAGAGAGGATCCTAGGGAGTCAGTGAACACGTATAGACTCGCCGAGTCGCTCTAGTGCACTCGTCGAGTCCGGTCAAAGTTGATCGTTGACCGTTGACCAGAGTTGACCAGTGTTGACTTGATAGGGGTAGTCAACCTTAGTTGTGAAATTGTTAATTAGAGATGTATTGTGTTATAGGAAGATTATAGCTCGGGGATCGAGTGCGAGTGATTTCCGGGATTTGCGAGTTATCGAGATACGTGAGGTGAGTCTTCTCACTATACTTTACCTTGAGTAGGTAATCAGAGTTATGTGATAGAGTATTTGTATGCTATATGTATGTTATGTGTTGTATTGCATTATTTCTATGTGATTTATGTTGTGCATGTTTATAGAGTTGGAACCGGAAGGTTCTCAGAGTTAGAACCAGAGGGTTCACAAAGTAGGGTCCACGGACCCACAGAGTTATAGCCTCGAGTGGCTAATATGTGTTATGTGTGGTATTTTGGGGAACTCACTAAGCTTTGTGCTTACAGTGTTGGTGTTATTTGTTTCAGGTACTAGTGATGACCGTGGAAAGGCGCCGGCTTGATCAGTACACACACGGGATTTTATGTTATCAGATCTTGGGAATGTTATATAGCATGGATTGAGTTTCAAACATTGATGTTTTATGAATGTTAAATGAAATTGTGTTTTTATATTATGCGAAAAATTATTTTGAAATTCACGATGTTACATGTATCCCTACCACTCACCTCCAATCTTCGATTGCAGCTGAAAGTGTAAAGGTGACAACGACGATGCCATATTTTCTGGTGGTGGTTTGTGTTATCGGAAAACATGTCTTTTTGTTGTCGTGATTAGAGTAAGAATTGAGAAAGTGAGAATTTTAGACTTTTCAAAGTCAAAGTCAATGTGGGTCAAGTAAAAATTGGTCAACAAGTGTCTCTATGACAAATGGATAATCTGGTTACCTCTTTATTTTGTCCAAAGTGACCAATTAGATCCAACAAAAACAACTTTATTCCCTTATAAAGCACTCTATTAAGTTAATGGACTGAAAATACAAATTTGAAATATATTGTTGGGCTAATGTGTTAATGTGGTATATTCCACAAGGAAACTTTTTGTTTTAGGAGAGTAGAATTTCTCAATTTCATCAGAGATAGCAAAAAAATTGAAATAAATTTACATATACCTATCTAGCAGTAAATTGGATAAGACTAACGTATAACGTGGATACTACGGTTGAAAAACAGTTTCTTGAAAAGTTTTCTAAACAACTCGAGTTGTCAAACTGAAGCTACCGTGAGTTGTTTTAGGAGAGTATAATTGTTCGATTTCATCAGAGATAGCAAAAAAAATTGAAATAAATTTACATATACCTATCTAGCAGTAAATTGGATAAGACTAACGTAAAACGTGAATACTACGGTTGGAAAACAGTTTCTTGAAAAGTTTTCTAAATAACTCGAGTTGTCAGACTGAAGCTACCGTGGACAACTTGAGCTGCCTTTGAGTACACTTAAAGCTTAGCATCTTAATTTCAACCAAACTTTAAGGATTACAACGAAGTGGAGGAGACGAAGTTCCCATCCCCGTTCTCAACAAAATAATCATCTCATTACGACCCATAATGAGAATCAGTTATCCGCTAATCCCCATTGAGATTCAAAAATATTTCCCTGATGACGTTATAAAAAAGTTAAAGCTATATAATTCCCGAGTGATCTCAGACAAAAGCAAAAATCAAATCTCATCAAAATGTATCAAAAAATAGGAATATGGTAAATCATGAAAAAAACTAAATTGATGGTATTATTAAAATATTAATAATGAATGTATTTATACAAACATCAACATTTCAACAGCAGGTTAACACATTTGACAACCAAGCAACATTTCAACAATACGGTATTAACATAAATAAAACCGCATTCTAGAACAATCATTCACATCAGTATATAATTTATTTAAAATTAAAATTAAAATCATGGGATGTAAACAGGCCTGGATTTGAAGACCAGATATTTGATTCGTCCCAACTCCCAAGTCCTAGCCCACAGTGGCCGAGTCTCCCGACACCGGGTATGCTCCCGGCCCAATCTGGAATACTTATATTTCAAGTCAAATGTTATTTTGCCTTTGACAAATATTGCAACAAGAAAAATATTTTATTTTAGAGTACCTATTATTTTATTTTATAAAAACAGTAATACATATTTAGCTATTCATCAATTCACATTCATATCGAGTTGCAAGCATCTCTAGACTCTGATCGACAATCCAACTTAATTTTTAGGGGAATTAGTACGTTGCTCCAATCTCACATTAACTATAATATTAAATGTAGTTACCATTTAATTTAATGTTATATTATTTATTAACACTAAATATAAAACAAAAGGTTCATTACTATAAGCTGGTCCCTCAAATTTGAGCTTATTCATTTATAATTTATTTTTTGTTTACTTATATTTTTATTTAACAAATCATTAGATAATACAAATTATTTTGGTCCGTGGATAATAATATCATAGTTAATTATATCTGAATATTATATTATAATTATAAATTATTAAAGTAGTGTAATAAAAAGATTTGTATCAAACTTGTGAAAACCTAATAAATCTGGTTGGGAGTTGACTAGTCTATATTACTGACGTGACATGACGGGTTAGCTTTTTGGTTGCCAATCATCTCGTCTTAAGAGTGTAGGGGTTTATCTTCTTTAACACTTACTACCATTATCTCATCTACACGTCACATAAAAAAAACATTTTCTTTCATTCCTGCAAAATTGGTCCTTGTGGTTGTAACACCGTAAATTTTCAAACAAAAATTTTATTTTATAATCATATAATTCTCATAACATATCTCACAAAAATCTCATTTATTTAATTTACAAAACGCAACTCCATAATTCTTTGATTAATAATCTAGGATCCTCAAAACATAGCTCTTTTACTCGTGTGTACAATAGAGTCGGCGCCTTCCCGATATCCTGAAAAGTACCTGAAACACATACCACATAACACGTTAAGCACGAAGCTTAGTGAGTTCTTCAAAATACCGCATACACAAATAATAAGCCTCTTATGGCTATAACTTGGCATGGACCCTCCGGTCTCATGCGTCTCAGTGTGGACCCTCCAGTTGTGTGTCTCAGTGAGGACCCTCCGGTCTCACAACTCAGCTTGGACCCTCCGGTCCTATCTCAATGGAAACCCTCCGATCCCACAACTAGATTTGGACCCTCCGGTCCTATCTTAGTAAGCACAGAATATAACATATATATCACACAGACAAAATGCGTAATATCACATAACTCAAATAAGCACATAAGACCCTTCGGTCACACGTAGATACCACTCATGGTAAGTATAGCGAGAAGACTCACCTTGGATGATGAACAACTCCTATGAACGCTGCTGTTGCGCACCAGCCTCTATCTCTGAGCCAAAACCCACAATTAACCCAATTAGGAACTAAGTTCAAACTCTCACTCAAGGTCTAAAGGTAGTCCACTAACCAGCCCATCCATAACCCAAAACCCATTGGGCTTACCAAGGCCCAAATAATAAATGGGATCTCCCGAGGCCCAACTCTCAAGTCTAAATGGCAAGCCCAACACAAGGGTCCAAGGCACATATATATGATATTCCTTTTATCAAAATCTCTAGTGCAACAAGCCCAAACTCCAGGCCCAACACTTAAGGACCAAAATGAGACTTAGGGGCTGTTTGTTTACCTCTTAATTGTAAAATTAAGAGGCAATGTCTTAAAAATTCAGATTAAGATTGTTTGTTTGCCTCTTAATTTTTAACTCTTAAAACTCTAAATAACTCTTAATTTTTCAGATAATAAACATCATCTGAATTTAAACAAAAAAGACGCGTTCCCAATATACCCTAACATCGACCCTTCACCAAAACACGCCTCCTCTTCTCCTCCCCCTCTGTGCGATTCTTCTTCCCTTCACCCCCTGATTCGCCCGGGAAGCTGCTCCCCGACTACACCTCGACGCAACCTCCGACTACATCTCTCTAAGAAGCAACCTCCGACTACATCTCGACGCAACCTTCGCCTGTAGCAGCTTCGCCTACAGCAGCTCCGCCTCCAACTATGATGATTGCAGGTCCACTTATCGTTCTTCCTTTATGAACAATTCCTTTGATTTTAATCAGAGCTCTAACTTCCAATAATCGATTGATTGATTATGCAAGTTTCTTATTGATTGATATGGGGTGATAATCTATTGGTTAGAATTACAGATTCTGATAATCGACTATCACAAAGACGCATAATTGTTTCTCTTTGGCAGGTACATGAAAACCGATTCTTAGAAATATATGGTTTTTTTCTTTTTTTTCCCTAGAACTCAATTACCAGTCCTCTTTTTTGATTTTATCTGTATTTCATGCCCGATTGTTTTGATTTTCTTTGTATTTCATGCCCGATCCTATAGATCCTATACTGGGTCGTCATAGGATACATGTATTTGTTTCAAGATTTGTGTCTCAAATTGTTTATATTACACAGAAGATGATAAAATTTGATAAAACCTGTAATTACTAGTATCAAGGTTCAAGAAAATATGACTATTGTTTGAAATCTTAAGATAGAAGATGATAAAACAGCCAATTGTTTGGTGAATCTGAAATAGACCACAAAGATACATATGTTTGGTGAATGAAACTAATTATTTGATCTGTGAACTTTAAAAAATCAAGTTTGAAAAATATGTTGTTCTTTAAAGGATGTTTATACAGTGGGATACTGTTGGTGAAGAAGGGTTCAAGACAATCACCAGTAGCTAACAACATATCATTGATTTGGAACACAAAGAATGAATAGGGTTGTATACATGTAATGTGATCCATATAAGCACAGAGTTCAAGTTCTTTTCATAGCTATTGTAAGATTGTTTTTGTAAGGGTTAAATACATGAACTAGCAATTTACTTTTATTGATTTATTTATTATAACATCATACTTTCACCTCTTTATATTAGAGCATTGTTTGATTTGATTTTTGTCAAATAATTATGTTTGATTTGATTTTTATTTAATTTGGATTTTGTATTGTGTTTATATTGTTTATAATTATGTAAGAAGTTGGTTTGGTTATTTTATAAACATAAACTTTGAATTCAACAAAAAAATTTACACCAAAAGGGTAAAATGGTCATTTTATAATTCAACACAGAAATTCAGAGGTTCCAACCAAACAGCATGTTAAAAATTCAGATCTTAAAGTTTCAGACCCTCTTAGAAATTCAGACCTCTTAAAAATTCAGATCTTAAAAATTCAGATCCTGCCAAACAGCCCCTTAGCCCAAAAGCCCACAGTGAGGTTACGCGGGGCGTACCTCCCTTGGTACGCTCAACGTACACACGAATCCAAATTGGCCATCGGGGACACTTGGTCAGTATGCGGGGCGTACTGGAATTACGCTCAGCGTACGTCCAGGTTTGCTTTTTCCTACTCCTTTGGTCTTAACCCATTAAGACCTTAACTCAAATCCCAGATCTGGACTCTCTAATGGCTCTTACTCCATAAAGCTTGTGACTTTAAGCCTTTGCATGGCTGATAAGGTCACAAACACATAAAACTCTTACTCTCTTAACTCAAAATGCTCATATCTCATGCATGGTTTGATTCTAACGTCCAAGTCTTGATTTTTATGACACTACACCACTGAATACACTCAAAGGAGGTTGATCATAGTCTTTGGAGCTCAATATCTCATAAAGTCTCCAACTTTTGGGTAAAAAACCCTAAAATACTCTACTATGATGCACAAATTAAAAGAGTGAGAAAGATTGAAGCTTTATACATCTATATGAAGCTCCAAACATAGATATGCTCAGATCCAAAGGCTTGGACTCTCACTCCTTCTTCTCCAAAGCTTCTTCTTCACTCCAAGAACACACAAAATCACTCAAAGGCTCTCAAATGCACTCACAAGCTCTATGAACGAAGGTTTAGGGTTTAAGGGGGTTTATTGTCTAAGGATGGTGGCCAATAATGAGGCCATCTTATTCTTTATATAGGGGCACCCCCTCATTTAGGGTTTTCACTCTGAGCCTAGTACGCCCAGCGTACAAGGTGGCTCCGCTTAAAAGATACGCACATGAGTAAGCTAAGCGTACACACACGTATGCCCAACGTACTCTGCTGACACCTTTTTCAAATAAGGGACCTATCTTGTCAAAACTTCAAACTTCCATAGCTTCCTCGATCTAAATTCGTTTCCAATGGGCCGCATATCCACGAAAAAGTGACGAGAATCCCTACACTTCTAGCAACTCGTCGCAGCCCCGAGGCTTCCTCATGCCCAGGTTGCAAACCTCGAACCCTAATCACGAACGCTCCAAAACAGGATGTTACAGTGGTTTTGTAAAAACTATAGATAGAATCCAAAAAGTTTTCAATTTGAATGAAAGGTACAAAATCAATAATTTCATCTGGATTTGGTCTCTGGATTACTTGAAGTGACTATTTTTCCATTTTAATTTATTTTTTTTATTTTTCTTATATTTCTTTTAAGACTTTATTAATTAAAAATAAAAATAAAAATATTGAGCCCACCCGTACCCCCACCCTTTATTCTCTCCCTCTCTCTCACACTTTCTATCTATCTATCTATCTCTTTCTCTCTCTCTCTCTTTCTGCACCGTGTCCTTCCTTCAATCTCAAACCACCATTGTAAATCCTCCACCACTAACACCGACCCACACCCTCCACCATCGATGAACAAAACAAAATCAAGAATCTACAACGTCTATTTGATCCATTATTCTCCCAATGTCAAGACATACCCACACCCAAACTCTAACACACACATATACACACTATCTCTCTATAAAAACCTCTTTTGTCTTCTCACCTAAAGCCACTCATGAATACTTTCAATCAGATGTAATCACCCTTTTCACATACAACATATCAATCAAACACACACACACACACACAAATAGATTTGATTTTCTTACTTCTTATAAAATTAATATTGATTTCACAACTGGGTCTTGTTTTAAAGCTTAGGTTCATGAGAATCAGAAAAAATCGAGAGTTACAATGACCCTATAAGAGATATATAGAATGAGGTTGAGAGGAATGATAATTAGACGCATGCTAGTAGATCAGAGACACCTCCTTCTTTCTCTTTGACTTTCTTTCTCTCCTTTCTCCTTCATGTCGAGCAATACCCTTCTTTCTCTCCCTTCTCATTACTGTCAAGCAACACCAAATGACTGCTCTCATTTTCTTTCTGAACCGGATTTGTGACAATCGAAGGAATGAGGCTTATCAAAAGGAAAAAAGGAAGGGCATCATGTATGTATTTATGTATATGTTTTAATCTACTATGTATATGTATTAAATCCAATCGATTGATCTGACATAATAATCGCAAGCACTCCAGAGGTTGCACTAGGGCAGTGGATTTTGTAGTGGTGAAAGTATCGAAATCATCTTTGAGCTTCTGTTGTAATTCCTCACAATTCCTGCTAATCAAAATAAGATTATAAATGATGATATGTTGGTGGTTTGGCAATCAGGTAGTGGTGCAATGGTGTTGGTTGTCATAAACGATAGTAGGGAGGAGGTTTCATCGTAGTTATGTTTATGAGATCGACAATGTGGTTCCATCGCTGAGAAGAATAGTGGATGCCGATGATGAATTTTTTTTGGTAAGGGGGGGGGGAATCTTGAAGATGAAGAGGTATGGGTTAGGTCAGAGAGAGAGAGAGAGAGAGAGAGAGAGAGAGAGAGAGAGAGAGAGAGAGAGAGAGAGAGAGAGAGAGAGAGAGAGAGAGAGAGAGAGAGAGAGAGAGGTACGATGGATGGAAAGTGGGCCCAATGTTTTTCTTTTTAATTTTTAATTAACAAAATATGAAAATAAATTTAAAATAATATAAAAAATAAAGGAAAAAGGCAAAACGGTTATTTCAAGTGTTTTAAGGACTAAAACCGTGAGAATTTTTTAAATTTGGGACTAAAGCAACATAAAATACTTAGATTTAGACCTTCCATGCAAGTTGAAAACTTTTTGAATCTTATCCACAATTTTTGCATACTATAGGGACCAATTTTGTAGTTTTGTCTAATCTGTTTTGCTCATCCCATATAATTTTCTTTTAAAAAAAAATATTAAAACATTTAATACCTTCAAATTAAATAAATAAAACTAAAAATGCAAATAAATTTTCATTAAAAAAATGAATACTACTAAAACCTAAAAATGATATCGAAATCCTATACATTAATTAAAATTTTAAAAAAAATCTCGTTGTCCGTAAAATGTCTGTAGGGACGCTCAATGTAATCAATAAGATGTTATCAAAGTTGGTAATGAGTTTATGAGTTTCACAATTCCAATAATCATATATGCATTACTTTTTCCTCGGTGGGGAAATTGCTAACATATACCGAACATATAGCATAACTTTCATCTTTCAATATCATATTCTTTGTTATTAGACACATGCATTTTGTATTTACACGTCTTGATCCGTTAAACGTGTAATGTACATTTTTATTCCCCAACGACTTTTTAGTATATCAAAATCCAGCTCCACGTCATTTCTTGTTGCGCTTTGTGCCACCTTTAACCGTTTCTTTTTTGTGTGAAGCGGATGTGCAAATGGTTTCACAAAAGTTGCTCAATTTAGTACATCTCATCTATAAGATACGTTTATTCTTCTCCGTTTAAATTAAATGAACATTTTGGTATTTCCAAAGCAGTTTCTCGTTGCATAGTGGAGATTGGTAGTTGAAGATTAGATAGACACCAAAATATGCATGACATATAAATAGATATTACAATGCTACAACTTCAAGTATCATCGTTGGATTGGGTGTTGTGATCACCTCTCGTGAACAACTGATTAGACTATTTATTACTTTGTTCATGAATTTCAACCCTTTATAAAATATTATTGATTATTGATTACAACTACTGAACTTTCAATTAAGCACCATGAATGTATCTTGAATTACATTCAGCATTTCTATTTGTTAGTAGTTACAAACTTACCATCATTCTTGCAAAATTACTAAAAAAAAAAAAAAAACATGCATATTGCACAATCTATGATTTTTAATTGTTATTCTCTAAATGGGTAACCAAGTTTTCCCTCAGTTTTCTCCCAAGAGGATCAACCTGCTTACACCACTGTTCAACATACCCTGAATCATGATGACATGACAAAGAAACATCTGGTTCTATAAAATCACCACAATCTATAATTATATTATGAAGCAAACAACATACCACAATGATGCTTGGAAGCTTCTTCTTATCAGGTCTCCACATTACCTTATTAAGTATCCTCCAACTTCCCTTTAATTGCGAAAACGCCCTCACAGCAACCGATCTTGCACCTTCATGCACGGTATTAAAACCAGACATCTCATCACTTTCACTTTCACTTTCATTATAAGGTGTTATCAGCCATGGAAGAAGAGGATAATTAGCTCCACCCACTATGAATTCTCTAAACTCTGATTTTAAATTCCCATTTAAACGCTCACCCGCTTCACAAAGTTTATAAAATCCAGAAAATTTTAACAGTTTTGGGATTGTCATGCCACCTGGCCAACCTGTAACAATATCAAGAAATCTTGATTTGTCATCAACGATACCTTGGACTAACATACTGTAGTTTTTAACCTGATCACACCAATCATCTGAAGTTTGAACAGCTGGAAGGGTCATAACTATGTGAGTTGCATCAATGGCTCCACAACAATTGGGTAATTTGAAAGATCTCTCGAATTCTGATTTGATTTTCTGTAATTTTTCATTGTCTGGCCATTTGAGATGGTGTCTGGCACGTTCTTCCATGGCTTCTATGAATCTCCATGTGACCTGAGAAACTGTTGATTGTCCAACATTGAACGATGCTCCTACTGAAACTTGAGATTCACCAGATGCTAATCTTCTTAAAGCGATCGCAACTTGTTTTTCGACGCTAAGAAGTCTTCCTTCGATGTTGATGAGTCCTGAAGGAGGTCGTGAAATGAGATCTTCTCGTACAAGTGAACATATGTACTCGAATGTCTTTTTTGATAGTCGGAAAAAGTACTTGAATCCTTCTTCTTCATCTTGGGGAACCATTGAACCTGCAAGTATCAGTTGGAAAGAAATTTTGATATTCGATATTCCAATTGCATAAACCGATTAGAAGCTAAAAGAGGAAATTACGCGAAGAATAAGCTCATTCTAATTGTACATAGAGAGATAATGAAGTCCAATTTCGGAACTGGAGCAAGACGAACCCTAATTTTGAAAGCGAGAACTAATTGAGGAATTACAAGCTCGATTGGCATGCCGATACACTTTTAGAACTGTTAAAAACTGATTTCACAGTTGCAAATACAAATCATGAGTTAATCCTTAAAATGCCATGTAAACGAAGCGAAGAAATACCCGAAATGGGGGAATTTTTTTCCCAGAAACAATTCCACCAATCTGAATCGACGCCTCTGTTCTCGCTACCACCAACTGCCGCAACTGTGCTTGAACTGGAAGGTACTTTTTTCTTCTTCAGCTTCATCTTCGAATCCTTTTTCATTTTGATCTTCTTCGCAGCAAATTCATGCTTCTCCTTCTTTGGGGCCATTTTAGGGCTCGGTCTCCTGTTATCCGGTTTAAATATGATATCTTACAGGCTGATACCATACAAACCCTCATATTTTCAAAAAATGTTCTGTTATATCCTAAATCCATTTTTATGCCGCATATTTAAGCAAAAACTGTTATAATTGTCATCTTTTTCGATTTTATCTTTCTATGGCATAAGGTGGTGTTTGGTTACAAATCGACACATGTTAAGGGATGTTTGGCATTAGGGGATGTTTGGGAAAGCACCCCCAGTTCTTGTCTGCTTCGAAGAAATCATGGGAGAACAATCAGGTTTGCTACCATTGGCCAATTCTGTATCTCTTATTCTCTCTACTCAATCCTCATATCTTTTGGTGGGCTTGATTTGGGTTTGATGGGCATATGAAAATTTGATTTCATTTTATTATTAAAGTTTTAGATGTCGGTTTTTTCCTGGGTTTGTGTTGAAGTTGTATTTGGTTTCAGATATGAAGAAATCCAAAATCAAAATTAAACAAAAGGGCATGAGGAATCCTCTTTTCTTTGGTAAAGATGATGATTTCAGATGGTGACCAGATAGATGAGAAGATTTGATGAACTTTAAAACGTCATGGTTGTTCTTGCGCAAATGTTAACTAGAAAAACATAATAGAGGAGATGATGGTGGCGTGATAACTAACGACGAAGATACCCTAATCTCGTCACCCATGTTCCATTTCCTTGTATCTAGGACTTGTTTGTGATTTCCTTGGGATAACCGGGATGCACACAATCATTGGATTTTAGTGTATTTTTTTTACTTTTATGTTTTTGGTTTTGAGGTTTGATTTCAGATGAGCTTTTGATGTTTGATTTCATGTGATTTCAGGTTTGAATATAATTTTAAGGTTAGATTTCAGATTTAAATATGACTTTGAGGTGTGGTGGTTGACGATGGTTCTTCTAGCATGAAGGAGGAGGAGGTGATCGTTAGGAGCACAATTTTTCTTCTTCTTCGAAGTAGGCGAGCACCGGAGGCTCTTTACCGATCCACCCTGTCGTTGCTTCTTTTTCCCCTCAATTGGTGGTTGCCGACGACGAGAGAAGGACCACGAAGGGTCGTCGAAAGTTGCAGGTCGCCGGAACATCCCCTACTGCCAAACATCCCCTAACATGTGTCGATCTGTAACTAAACACGCCCTAATACCATAGAAGGGTAAAATCGGAAAATATGGCAATTATGACAAGTTTTGCCCAAATGTGCGGTTTTTGTGGACATAAAAATAAAATTAGGAAATAACTGAATATTTTTTGAAAATTTGAGGGTTTTTATAGCATCTTATATGCCATATTTACTTAGATGGACCAATATGATAAATATAAACGAAATTAAATATTCTCTTCCTACCACTCCTATATGTTTAAGTGGACATACGTCACATTAATATATTAAAATATCATTAAATGAGCATTAAATGTTACACATGTTACCATTTAATTAGGTGAAAAGATTTTTAGGAACAAAAAGTAGAAAGATATTTAATATAAATAATAAATAATAAATAATAATAAATAAATCAAGGTATTAACAAAAAGTAGAAAGATATTTAATATAAATAATAAATAATAATAATATCAATATAAATCAAGGATGTCAAGATCGAGATCTTATGATTGTTTTTCGCTTTGCAAGATCGTGATCGTAAGATCATACCGAAAACATTTTAATACATAATAAATACATTTTCACCCATTTGTTAACAATTTGGTTAACAATAAATTGTTTAAAACATAAAAAAATACATATCCAATACATTATTTAGTGATAAACAATTCAAAATTGGTATTCTACGTTATTAGTCCATAAAAATATATTAAAATTTTGTTTTAAAAAACAGTCACGATCATACGATCTTACGCTCCGATCCTACGATTATACCACGATCTTACCGAAAAACGATCCTAGTAAGATCGAGATCAATTTACCTAATTAGAATCGTAGGATCGTACGATCGTTCAATCATGATCGCGATTTTGACAAGTATAGATTATTAAACAAAATAATAATATTTACTTTTTGGTTATAATAATAATAATAATAATAGAAAGAAAAACAGATCTAATAAACTTTGAATTTTTTTATTAAAAAAGTAAATTGCAAAAATAGTGTCTATGGTTGTTTTTGTTATTGTATTTGTTGTTGTTATTAGTTTTTTTGTTATAAATTAGCCTTAGGTTTCGATTTGTTTTTTTTTTTTCAATTTGATATATCAAATTAAATATGTTGAGTTTCAGGTGTTTGTTGTTTTTCCTGGAGCAAAATGTCTGTAGTTTGAAGACCACATCTGTAGACCTCTACAGTAAAAGAGGTGGACCAAATGTCTGTAGTCTGAAAAAAGAAGACTATTTGTTTTTTTTTAACATCTGCAAGCTTCTAAAATAAACTAAAATCTAAATAAACTAATTTTTTTAAACTTCAAATTGATTTTTAATATTTTTATGACTTTTTTATAAATAATTAATAAATTTAGATCAACTTTTATGTATTATTGTATAAAAAGTGAAAACAAAATGGTACGAATTAACGTATATATTTGATAAAAAACAAATAATTTTGATCGCAAAGTTATACCTAAACATTGTAATTAGGAATCAAAGAATTTGATACATAAATGGATGGAAATAAAGTTGGATTTTTCCAATTAAATCAACATATACCCACTCCCATCCCATCCAATTCTACCTATTCTTACATTAACACCCATAACCCACTACACCCCTACCTACCTACACCCATCTACTCCCAAGCCCACTCACCCCCCCCCCCCCCCCACACACACACATCCTACAAACACACACACATACCCACCCCCACCCCCACCCCTAAACACACACACACATCCCCACCCCCACCCTATGTGACATCCCCAATTTCACGGCCAGAAAAGACCGATTTGTTTATGCTTTGTTTTTAAAATCAGAGAAATCTTTTAAAGAAAACGGTTGCGGAATTTGTCTCCAAAACAAAATATAATAAGAATTTATCAAAAGCATTTATTAAAGAAAATGTATTTTCCTTAAATAATAAAACCTCAGGATGTCATGTTCCGATACAGACCAAAAACATAAACAGTATAAGATAGACCTTACAACAGTTATTTATAACTACTGATCTATAATCCAAAATCTCTCGTCAAGTCCACCAACTTACACTCTTGTGTCATTACCTGTAATGCAAAGAAAACTAAGTGGGTCAAACTTGGGAGCTTGGTGAGCGTATAGGGTTTTCAACCCACAATATAATTATTATATTTAATCATCAAACAATCAACCCAATTACCCATCCCCATTATCTTCGTTTAATCTTCCCAAAAGATATTATCCTAAGGGTCATCTCCTATATCATGTTTACCTCTCATCTCCTTACATCTTATTTCCTTATATGTTTGTTCCTAAGAACTTTTCCTAAGGATCATTGCCTGCATCATATAGACAATACTAATTCGGGGATCACTCCCTCAATATGTGTCTAGTAAGGGTTAGGGTATCATCGCATGTTTACACAGCCACAACATCGCCTGGACTCGTAAATCATAATAAGGGTTAGACTATCATCGCATGAATATGCAGCCACAACATCGCCTGGACTCGTAATTCATAATAAGGATTAGACTATCATCGCATGAATACGTAGCCACAACATCGCCTGGACTCGTAATTCATAATAAGGGTTAGACTATCATCGCATGAATACGTAGCCACAACATCGCATAGACTCGTAATTCATCACCTATCTATCATCACCATTATATCCTCACCTATCTCTTATCACATTCTTTCAACACACATCAACTATTTCATCTACCCATGTTCTACCCAACATATTTGTAGATATAAATTACATATATAGTTTAAATCATTTAACACCCGTATAAAAACATCAATTCCAAACCCATCTCAAATAGACAAATAATATATAACACATAGCACGTATTTCATAATACTTTATATTTATGTGTTAGAAGAAAGTAACCACACACTCACTTGATCAGAAGATGATTGGACAACACTACAGCTTGTAGAAGTAGTATTCTTCGGTAGATCTGGAAGATCTTCACAAAAATTGGCTGATCGCGGGCAGAGCTTCGGCTCGGGAATTTCACTTCTCGGGATCTTCGGGGCTTTGAGACTTGCTTCGGGGCTCGGGATTAATACCGGGGCTTTGGGATATTTCTAGCACGTAAAATGGGGTGAAAATGCGAGAGAAAGAAAGAATGGAGCAAAAGATCTCGGCTGCCCTCGCATGCCATTTATAGAGGCTGAGCCTCGCACGTATGCTGGGCGTACGGGACCAAAAACGTCACTGCTTACGTATGCGAGACATTTAAGTCCGAGGCGGTTCATGAACCGGGGTACGCCTGTACGCTAGACGTACTTCGAATAAGATCAATGACTCCTTCGGATATACATATGAATTAAAGATTAACAATATATATTTTAATTATTTAATAAACTTCAAAAATTCATATCTTCCTCATACGAACTCCGTTTTTGATGTTCTTTATATCCACGCGTAGGTGAGACTATGCTCTACAACTTTCGTTTAGACTCCGTCGGTTAATTTTGAATTTATTTTTAGTAGGTCGGGATAGGAAAACTCCGTTATAAATTCATAACTTCTTCATACAACATCCGTTTTCGTCTGTCTTTTTATCGTTGCACTACAAATGACGAGATCTTCGATTCTTGTTTAGATTGTTTCGGCTAAAAACCGTTCGATCACAAATCGAGTATTCGGGCTGCATACTGCTAAGTCGAAACTTAGAAAAATCATAACTTCTTCATACGAAGTCAGATTTGGACGTTCTTTTTATGCACGCTCATGGTTTAACGAACTCTACGACTTTTGTTTAGATCTCTAAGGCTAAATATCGCTCTAACATAAATTCACTTTTTACGTCATTCAGCCTCGTGTCGGTTCTGTCGCGAAACTTCGACGAGTCATAACTTCTTCGTTATAACTCGGATTTCAGCGTTCTTTATATGTACGGAATCCTTGTAAGATATACTACAACTTAGTTAAGATTATTCCTTCAAAATAATCTTCCATAAAAAAGTCATTTTTGGCGCTTATTGTTCTTAAATTGACTAGCCCTAATCTACGGGCGTTACACCCTACCCCCATAAACACATACCCACCCACAAACATACACACCCCCACAACCCCCCCTCACCCTCACACACACATACACACACCCTCACCCCTACAAACACACACACACACACCTATAAACACATACATACATACCCACCCACCCAACACCACTACCACCGATCTATCATCACAATCACCACCACCACTACCCCATCACCACCATCACCGCCACCATCACCACCACTATCACAATTATCGTTGCCACCACCATTGTTGCTGCCCCTACGCCACCCTACCACCGCTACCATTTTCTAAAAATGAAAACCAATAGAAAAATACACATCTAAATTCTAATTTTCTAAAACTTAAATTATGAAAAATGAATAAGTTTTAACTAAACACGTTTTCTAAAATTTTCAATGAAAACTGAAAACAAAAAACGAAAACTAATAAGGGGAAACGAAAAACGGAAAATAAAAATTATTTTTCCGTAACTAAACTCAACCTTAAGTTCTTTAATACGCTAATCGGCTTTTACCAAATAGAATATATCTTACTGTAATATTTGATTTCGAAAACTTGTATATATTTAGATTTGTTAGAATCTACCATAATAAATGAAAATGACTTTGCCACATGTCCTCTTCTCATTCATTTGGACACATGACATTTTATAGAAATTTTAAATTTATCTATTTTCCACTTGTCATTTTATTGTATTTTTGATTTTATTAAATTAAAATCCACATTTAATATATAAGGTAATATATATGTAAGGTATTTATTAGAAATGGTTTATATATGTAATGTATCTAATGCATTAAAGTCTCATTAATTTTAATAATTCAAAAAATTTCTTATTTTTCTTATAAATTTAAAGTTTTCAAATTGTTAAAATTTTATATTTAATTTTTTTTAAATAAACTCATGTAATACATGGGTCTCACACATAGTATGTAATATTATCATTATATCATATGCATTAATTTCTTACTAAATAGAGCCCGATGCCCGATGCCAGCCCATATTCTTTCAAGTATTATTTCAAACGGTTTGAAGGTAGTAGAAATGTAAAATCAAAATTGTTTCTATTTCCTTTTATTTCTTACTAAACTAGGTATAAGACTCATGTATTACATGAGTTCATTTAAAAAAAATTAAATATGAAAATTCTAAATATTTGAAAGGTTTGAATTTATAAGAAAAATTAGAAAAATATTGAATTATTAAAATCCAACTGTTTTTTTCTCATTTAAATTTAAACAAATAATTTAGATAAATAAGCAAAGGAAACTAATGAAGTTTTAATTTAAAATGTTAAAATTAGAAGGAAAGTTAATTATTGAAATTGATATGCATTTATTAGTACATTTATTGCTATTATTACATTTAAATATTATGTGGAGTTTAATAAAATGAAAAAAATCACAAAATGTCATGTGAAAAAAATTTAATTGAAAATAACCATAAAATAATATGTGGCAAATCAATTAAAGTAGGGGCTGTTTGTTTTTTGTGTGAAGATCTGCGCAATCACTTTTGTCTGCGTCGCGCAGACAACGCGCAGACATATGCCCTCGCAGATTGTTTGTTTTTTGGAAGTGCGCAGATCAGAACGTCTGCGCGAGGTCTTCCTGGCGCAGACATGGGCCACTGTCTTCAAAGGTCTTCAGACCTCATTTTAACCTAAACCAAAAAAAAAAAAAAAAAAACATGGGCCACCGAGCAGTTTCTTTTTTCTTTTTTTTTTTTGTTAAAAATGTATTTTTAATGTTTATGACATGAAATTAGGTTTAAAAAATCAATTTATTTTAACATCCCGCAGACATTAAAAACAAACAGTCTTTTTATTGCAGACTGCAGACATTTGGTCCACCTCTTCTGCCGCAGAGATTTGCAGATGGGGTCCGCAGACTGCAGACATTTTGACTTAAAAAAAACAAACACACCTAAGACATGTGCAAAAAAATTTTAATTTATTATAATAGATAGAGCCCCAATAGCCAACAACCAACAACATATATAATATATTCTTTCACGCAAACAGTTTGAAGTTTACTTGTATATTATTTTGTGTAATATATTCCTATAAATTAGAACAAAAAACTAAGACTAATTTGACCAGACTTAATTTTATAACTATTTTGACTCGACTCGATCATGTAGTTGATCGCTAGTGCCTCTTACTAAGAAAATTCATGGATTAACGAAGCATGAAGTTGCACGCTCCAACAGCTTCTCCCACCGTTAAATATATCCATTCTTCCCCGACCACATCTATTAACTTGGCTTTATTCATCTTCTTTATCACTTCTCCTCCTGGATTTGCCAAAATCAACTGCAAATGAGTAATATAGATAGCACATCAAGATTCAGTCATACATTGCTCATGATTAAGAAAAATACAAAAATGTGATGAGTACCTTTAGTCCTCTTCTTTCCATCAATTTTTTAACCTCTCCAAGCATTGTAATACCACTCGTATCGATGTTTCCAACCGCTGCAACCACCTCCATGTTATTTTCCTATCTTTTTCTTTTAGTTTTTTCTTAAATACAAAAAAATAATAATTTATGATTCGATCATTGATCACTTACCACTCAATGAAAGTACAACGTATTGCAAGCTATTTCCCCCTAGGGACTTTAATTTGTTTTCCTCCTCGTCAACCCACCGTAAAATCCTGACAAATAACGAAAAAATGAATTTAAAAATCGTTCGTGGAGACATTTTTTTATATATTTAAGCGAACGAATAAATAACTATACCTTTCTCGCAAGTAGGCGGCGTTAGCAAAGTAAATAGGTGCATCGATTTGAAGTATCAAGATTCCGGGGATGTTTTTCGCATTTTGGTATTGATCAATGCTTCTATAGATTGAGGAATTGGGTATGTGACCTAGTGCATATGTTTTTGGCCTCGCGACAAATAGGAGTACCCTAAGCAACGATAATGCAACCTACAGTTGTCCCACATAAACTAAATTATAATACTAAAATCACAACAGACTGAATTAAAATGCGTGTAATTAAAACTTATACCGCAATGACTAATCCGATTTCGACGCTCCAAAATACCACTCCTAAAAACGCGCTCATACACACAACAAAGTCAAATTTGTCGAGACTCCATAGGTGAATAGCTTCTTTGTAGTTAATAAGACCGAGCATTGCAGAAACGATGATTGAAGATAGTACCACAATCGGGGTGTAATAAAATAGTGGTGTCAAGAACAACAATGTGATCATGACTGTGATTGCCATCACAATGTTTGACATTGCAGTTTTGCATCCCGCATTTAAGTTCACAGCCGAACGCGAAAAAGGACCTAATTTTTAATTTTTTTTAAAAAGGAGAACATTGTGTAAAAATACATATTGTGGATCATAAGTTCAAAAATATTATTGGAAATGGTATAATTAATGGTAATTTTACACACCAGTAGTGACGTAGCAAGAAGTGCATGAACCAGCAATGTTCATCATGCCAAAGGCAATCATCTCTTTGTTACCATCAATGTTGTAATTCTTGAGCATCGCAAAGCTTCTCCCCACGGCAATTCCTTCCTGTTAAAATTACATTATTACCCCTAGTGACATAAATGATACTAGAACTATATTTATTATTTTTTTGAAAATATGGATTTTTTGTTATTCAAAATTTGATGAAATACTACTTCTGTGGCTGATACACTCTATTTGGGTTTGGGATGAAAAGGAAATGGAATGCAAATACATTATTACCCCTAACTATATACTTGTTATCAACTTATGTAATACTTATTTTGTAACCCAAAATTTGATCCCGTTATTCAAACATATTTTGTGAAAAAAATGGAAATGGATTTAAGTAGAAAGAAAATAATGAAGCCAAGGTACAAGACAGGGAACTTACAGCAAGGGCAATAACTCCGGTTACGGTGCCAGTCTTGATGGCTGTAAACAGATATTCAGACCCAAAAGACAACTCCTTGATTGAAATGGGGTTCAGTCCTTTCTTTAATTCCCCAATCTGTATATATTTACACACATACACAAAAATAAATAAATAGTGTACTTTTAATTTCGTTATATATCAATCAAAGACAAAAACTGCAAATGAAACTAAACTAACCACTTGAACTCCGTGTTTGTGGGCATGGGTGAGATAAACAAAAACACTGCTCAAGATGACTGACGTCAAAGGAGCCATTGCCGATATCCAAAATAGCTTTGGTCGTTTTGTGCTCTGTTTATATCACTTTTCAAATTACTAATCCCTATATATCTATCTTTTAATTCGTGTAGTCTGTGTATATATATAAATCAACGAAATTTAAATGAGAAAGAAAATACTTACAACAAATCTAGCAAACAAGAGACACAAGAGGATGCAAATACCCAAAACTGCACTCTCCCACCTCCACTACAGTTAAAAATAATTAATTTATTAATTAATAACATGTAAAATATATTAGAATTATTAAATCTGGATCTATACATCTTATAGATAGTTTTTGAACAGATTTAAGTTTAGTTTAAGTTTTTATATTTAATGCCATATTCAAAATTAACGAATTTAAGTATATTTGGTTTCAAGATACAAGGTTACAGTGAAATCACGGTTACAAAATTAATTAAACTTTAATAGTTAGAAAACAAAATTATTAATCAATTATAATCGTTAATTTAAATAAATATGTAAAATTATATCACCTTATAATTTGTATTAGTTTTATTTTGATTTTTATTCCATTGTTATTAATTTATTGTAATTAAAGTGAAAATATTAAAATTTGAAATAGAAAATTAATAGTTTGACAAGTGACATGCATTAATTAAGAGGTTTAATAGGGTGACACATGACAAAAAGAAAGAATAAAATATATATTAATTAGGAGGCCTAATATGATGACACAAGTTAAAAGGAGGTTGAAGCTATTCTTTTATAAGAATAGAGATTAAACAAAAGGTAAACAACAACCAGGTAGGTTTAAATTAATTTGTATACCAATAATTCAGTTGAAATTTATGTAAAATTTTAGTAACTTATAAATTGAAAATTATACAAAATTTCAGTAACTTATAACTTGTCTTTTAAATAACAAAAAATATCCAAATGAGTAGTTTTTAAATTAAATAACAACAATTGCTAAAAAATAATATTAAATCAAAGTTTCATTTATTAAAAATTACATAATACTAAAAATTGTGTTACCTTGAAAATAAAAATAGTGATAGATATAAAAAATATCAGTCGAAATTGAAAAACGAGAAAAATAGTATTTTTAAATTAATTTACAATAACACACAACTTTATTCACTTGAAATCCTCTACCAAGGAGCATGTCGTGACACTGTATCAAAAATTGATGGAAATATGTCAATCAAAAATTGATGGAAAATTGATTGGGACGAAATATGTAAATGTAGAATAAAAATACATTTACAATTGGAGTATGGAGTATTTGAATTAGTTGTTCTAAAAAAATTGCAACCCTCTCGGGTTTATTGAGATTATGTGACTCAAAAGAAATATTTATCTTTGTACCATATTTATTTGAATTTTATTTTATAAATTGCATTCAAACGTTATAATTATTAGAAGTTAGAACTTTTCAACTTATACTTTATTAAGAGGTGTTTTTTATGTATGATTTCAATATAATCATAATGTTTAAAATCAAAACTTTATATTAGATTAATATATAACTAATTTTTTATAGTTAGTATTAGTAATTGAATTATTTTTAACATATACTCTACTATATTTTAATATTCTCAAATTATTTATTAATAAATGGAGAACAAATCAATATATATTTCAAGAAAAAAATATATATTCAGGAACCTTGTGGGTTTGGGTGAAGACAGAACGTAACACGGAGATAAGATCGGTGCTTTGAGTGAAGTGTTGGAGACCCAATATTCCTTTCAGCTGCTGTAAACTCACTACAATCGCAGATCCGGCCATAAACCCTATGATCGTAGAGTGTGACAAGAAATCAACGATAAACCCAAGCCTGCATGGATTCGATTATGGATATTAAATATTAATCAGTCTCAATTTTGATGTTTATGGGGTTTCAGAGGGATTATGATTGATCAATATGTGTTTAAAGTTCTGTAAATTAATTAACCTAAAGATTCCCAGTGAAGCTTGAAGAACTCCGGCGACGAACGTCGCCGTTAAGGCTAACTGAAGATGCAACTTTGGGTTTTCATTGGCGTTTACCACCGCACCTAACATCGAACCTATTAGCAACGACGCCACTGCGAACGTCCCCACCGCTACATCTTTAGAACTTCCCATCATCGCATATACTAACGGCGGAACGAAGCTTGAATCTGCAAAATTCAACCAAAAATTAAACACCATTTATTGCCCTTAAGTTTGCTGATATCGAAATTAAACTCACGATTACGAATTACATCGGAGAAGTTTAAAGAGCTTACACAGGCCGAATATCGGCGGGAGGTTCGCTAGCTTAGCGTAGCTGATTCCCTGAGGGATTGATAAACTTGCAATGGTGATACCAGCGATTATGTCGGATTTAAAGAAACTTAAATTATAACGAGATCCCCAGTAGAAAATGGGGAAGATATACTGAATTCCGAGTATAAATTTGCGCGACGGTGGCTGATTTTTGAATTGCCGCAGTGGGTCATCGGGAAAAAGTGTTTCTTTCACGGTGTTCTTCAATGATTTTATGAATGGTTGTGGCGGCGGAATGGAAACTGTGTGTGCTTGCTGCTCGAAGTTAAATTTTGGGTAGCCATATTCTCCGGTATTCATTTGTAGTCTTCTGTTCGGTGATCGGAGGCGGAGATGGCTGTGGAGTGTGGAGGTTGTATGAGATATTTGGAGGTGGAGTACTGCTGCAGTGACTTTATGATATATAGATTCTTGAGTGGGCCCACTGTGACGATTATGCCACGTGGTAAATGTTACATTAATTTGTATGAAAGTTTAATATTGAAATGCTAAAGAGCATCTGCTATCCACCACTTTTATGGTTCATAAATTTATAAACCTTTGCATATTTTAATGACACATACTGGAAATTGGATCTATGCTTAACCATCGAGTCGGTTCATACGTTTGAAATATGTCTCCTTATATAATAACTAGGCAAATTTTTGCGTGTTACGCACCTCTAAAACTATACTTATTTATTTTATATTATGTAAAATACAATAGTATAATGTTGATATGTGTATGGTATTAAAATAAGTTAATAAGTGTTTATATTAATTTGTTATGATACATTTTAATTATTTTATATAATATGATAAAAATGTGCATATATAAAAAACAATGATTTCAATTACGGCTGTCAAAATTGTACTACGGAAAACCAACCAATATGCTACCAACCGAACCAAGAAAGTTGGTAGCCAACATGTTTGGTTGGTAGTATTGTACCAATTGAACAATCTTGGTATCGTAATGGTATAAAATTTTGAATACCATGGTAATACGGTACCAACCAATTCATATATATATATATATATATATATATATATATATATATATATATATATATATATATATATATATATATAAACAAAATTGTATAGTTCAAATTTTCAATTGTCGGTTGTGTTTAGTGCTTAGAGTTTTAAGAACGTTCTATAGGTTATTTGGTTGCATTAGTCGATAGTTATTAACACGTTAAAACACAAAACTAAAATGTTACTTTAACGTTACTTTAATAGAATTATTTTGTAAATTAAAAGAACTACATAACCAATTTCTTTACTAAATATCAAAATTACCCGATGTATTTGCTTATTTTAAAATCTTACAATAGAAAAATAAAATAAGTCGGTATATACCATTACCAATTTGTACCAACCAAACTTGTTGGTAGCCAAATATATTGATACCAAATATATTTGGTATGGTACTGGTAGCAATTTTTTTATACCAAGTATAGTTGGTACGGTACACGGTTTAACGAAAAACGAATTGGTACCGCACCAATTCCACCCTTAATTTCAATAGTTGCTATAAGTTAAAAATAAAAATAAAAGTGAAATTATCTTTTGATTTATATTATTTTTGAGTCACTAATTAATTACATCAATAAAAGTGAATTCTTCAATTTAGGAACATAATTTTTGTAACCATATAATTAAATGCAATTTATTTGTAAGTTGAGTATGAATTTTGATATTTGGATTTAGTTTTGATATTTAACATTATATTCACAACCGACATTTTCATTAATTTAATTATCATCGTACAACGAGTAAAATAATAAATGTGCAACAAGCTACGCCGTTAAGCCTTTTTGTATGATAAAATTAATTTTTTGAAGACTACATCCATAGATCTAGGGGATGTATCATTACTATGCATGATCCGTTGTACTATATTAAAACCTCCACCGCATCCGACGCGAGTAATCTAAAAATCAAAATGCCAACCGGTCTAGGGGTTAATATTTCTTCTGTCATGTCAGTCAAGAAATTCATAGGTGCATCTTTCTTGGTGGAAACCCCGATACGCTTAAATATGTCAAACAAAATATCGTTAACCATATCGTGCATGTATTTGAATATTCAAAAAAGTTATTATTATTTTATTAAAATATTATAAAAATATTTTTTGATAAATTATTTTTTGTTAATTTATCATTTAATGTTAAGTTTTATATTTAAAGATTAACTATTATAATCATTATAATTAACATTAAGTATCAATGAATCAGTTAATTATCAAAAGTCTTTTGAATTGTAGTAGTAATATTAAAAGTTATGAAAATTTCAAATAATATAAGATTAAAGAAAAATTTTCCTTTTTTTATACAAGTGCTCTCTAAACCGGGTCACCGATAACATGGCTCTCCCATTTGAGTTATCTTAGCCCCAAGCCATGCTATTCAATAATCTTAGAAATAAATATAACTTTGATTTAGATTTTATATTTAAATTCTATTATTATAGTTAATTAAAAAGCAACCTCTTTCGAAAATTTTCATTATTATATAAAATAGTTTTTTTTTAATTTAGATTTTCATTTTAGTTTTTATATTTAAAAATAAACCCATATAATCCTTATAATTCTTATATTTCAACGAATCAATTAACCATCATTACTAAAAAAAAAAATTCTCTTTTATAATTAGATATATAAATCTCGATTAAAGTATACATAAATTTTATAATTAGTAAAAACAATGTCTTTTCTTATAATTTGATATACATTCTAATTTTATGAGATCGTGAGACCAAATCTAAAAATAATTTTAAAATGCAAAATAAATGGAAAAATCCAAAAATTCCTTTTTTAAATATTATTTTCGGAACTTGAATTAACTAAAAAAAATAAAAAATAAATAAAAAAATAAAAATAAAAAAAAATTCCGTTTTTTTTTAAATACGTGAAATATTTTAATAGAATATTATACTGACATATTCTAAAAAATAATTTTAAAATGCAGAATAAATGGAAAAATCTAAAAATTCTTTTTTTAAATATTATTTTCGGAACTTGAATTAACTAAAAAAAATAAAAAAATAAAATAATAAAATAAAAATAAATTCCATTTTTTTACAAAATACGTGAAATATTCTAATAGAATATTACACTGTATATATTCTAAAAAATAATTTTAAAATGCAAAATAAATGGAAAAATCCAAAAATTCTTTTTTTGAATATTATTTTCGGAACTTGAATTAACTAAAAAAAATTTAAAAAAATAAAAAAAAATAAAATAAAAAAATGCGTCTCACGGTCTCACAAAATTAGACCGTTTCACATTAACTTAACCATATATATATATATATATATATATATATATATATATATATATATATATATATATATATATATATATATATATATATATATATCTTTACTAATTTATAAAAGAAATCCTACTATTTCTATAAATAGATTCGATATAATAATAATATTTTTTTAAGACGTTCAAGTCTTTAAGCTTAAAGTACAACAAGTTATAAATAAAATAATATTAAAATTTTAAACAAGTCTCTTTCTAAGTTTGACCCAACTTCTTTCGTTATTTATTTGATCAAGTCACGTTGATTCCGGGATATCAGCAAATATTTGTGGATTACAACCTGCCTTCCTCTCATATCTCGCCCTATCTACTGATTCATTGTAGAAATTAGATTGAATCATCTGTTTTCTTTCGGTCACACCCTATCTGTTTGTTACCAGCAGCATCATCTCCTCCTTCTCTCCACCCATCAGCGACATTCACTTTTGCTTGATATTGGCTCTGTTTTTGTGAAGTCACTGTTGTCTTCACCTCTGCATAGTCGCACCATCTACCAACGCCTTTCTAGGGTTCGCTATCCCTTCTCTCTATTTCTCTGTGATAGAAGATGAAGAGGATGGGCACAATGCTACTCCATCTTTCGCCTTAAACCACCCAAAATCGGTGCCTACCCATGCTTTTTCCACCATGAACCACCACTATAGTCGCTCTTCCTTCTGCCTTCAACCACCCACATATGCTCCCTACTCTGCCTCTATAGTGACCATCATCTAGGTTTGTATTCTTCATCTTTTAGTTTAATTCTCCATAGTATTTATGAATAATGAGATATTTTGGTGAAATTGTTGTAGGGTTTTGAATATGTGAGGCATTGATGATTTTATGTTGGAAAAAGAAAGCAGGTCTGAGATCGTTGAAGAGTATCTCACAAATAGGTTATGTTCTCTGTCTTTATACATCTCTCTCTCATTCTCCCATTCTGCACCAACCTTAAATTTAAATGAAACTTGAAGATGTAAAGTTAGTTTTTCTATAAAATGATTTTGATTTCTTTTCTACAAATGGTTTATATTTTTTTTGTTTCAATGGCAACTTAGATCTATGATTGATTGAAGATGAAGCGTTTCTCCAAAACAGGTTACTATGTTTTTCTTAATGGAGGATCTTCTCATTTCATTTGTATTTTCTTATTTGATTATTTTAAGCTCATTCTTCTTAATTATCTGCCATTTTTGGGTTACATTTTGATTCCATTTGCAGGTTCTTGCATTAAATTCATCTTGATCGAATTATCCTACCATGTTTGCTTTGAAAGAGACACTGGTTAAACTGAATTTGTTGTCTGGTAAGTTCTAAGCCAAATCCATAAGATAGTTTTATGCAAAAACCATACTTTTAGTGTTGTTTTGTAAGGAACTTTGTCCAAGTATGTTTGGAAAGGTTTCAATGTCATGTATGACCCTCCTAAAGAGAGTCTATTGGGTTGGGTAAGGGCTCAAAATGGGTGGGTCAATTGGGTTGGATAATAGGTCAAAATGGGTGAAACTATAATTTGTCCATTTTCTGATTTTTATGACCAGTTGCTTTGTTACAAAAACTATCTTATCAAAATAATGGTTTAAAGTAAGTAATACTAGAATTTAAGCATTCAAATACACTTTTGGTAACTCTTAACCCATTTAATTTTTCCTTTTGAAGCGAATATTTTTATAATTTATGTTAAAAGTACAAGAAATGTCATTAGGGAACTCTTTTAATTGATATAATCGTTGTTGGATAACGTGGAAGCAGTTTTCCCCCATATGGGTAGAAGTGTCATTAGGGAACTCTTTTAATTGATATAATGTATCTCCACATAATAGTGGGTGACATCATGGCATCAACAGGTTTGTTACTGGCATGGAGGCATGGTATACAAAAAATGACTTATACTTCAATTCACAGTTAGTTTATATGTGATGTCTCTTTGTGTTCCTTTTACCCATTCCTGATGTGATTACCGTGCATTTTCATAGGCCTCGATAGTATTGTTCATTCCTCGATAGTTTGATTTTAAAGATTTTTGAGGATCCCTGTCAACATTTAGGTGTGGGTCGGTTGAAAATTGACTTTTGGGTAACTTTTGCTCTATGTGCTATAAAAGCACCTCTCTGTGGAATGGAAGACTAGAGGTAATACAATAATGTATAGTACATGAAGCATATTTATGATCTCCATAATAACCCTACAGATTGCATAGGAGATCGAGAATGTCCATAATATTGTAGGGTCAAGAATGTGTTCTTTTTATAGGTTTGAGCTCAAATTATTTGTGTTTTAGTAATTTTTCGAAAAAATGTTATTGATGAATTTATCAGTTTAGTATAGGTTGACTTATGCTGATCCATCTTAGGACTTAATGCAACTTTGGTTCTCTTTGTGGTATTTTGTACATAATCAGGTGATGAAGTTGCAAACGGATAGTACATGTTGCGGTTTAGGAACCGGCCGAAAGAATTAGGAGATTCAGTTGCATTTATATTGTCAAACATCTCTCGATTTATTAGTTTATTCCTTTTTATGATTGAGATTTTTTTATATAAATATGCTTGATTTTAGTTTTATTTACCGTAACTTTAGATTTAGTTGGCATTAGTTGGTTAAAGTGTATTTGAATTTATGATTTGTTGAAGAGAAAGATGAAGCAAATGAAGAAATGAAAAAGGTAAGGAAAGAAAAGTCAGTTACAGTGACGAAAATGATGTTAACTTTATAACCCATTAGAGTTGTTATGTGTGTATATATTTTGTTTGTGTTTCTGTTGTATATGCTTTTGTATATTTCTGGTATGTGTTGTGTCTGATATGTATGTGTGTGTTGTGTGTTTGTTGTATGTGTATGTGATGTGTGTGTGTTATTTGTGTATGTGTTGGTGACATATGTTCCTATTTTTAGATAGAACTATATTTAAAAATTACCAAATTTCAGTTTAATAACATGGAGAAATTTTACTAAAACTATTAAAAAAACGTGGCTTATATACTTCATATCTTGAAGTTGAGTCGGTATCATTTCGCTATGGGTAAAGAGTGTGACATGAAGTTGAGTTGATATCAATTGGTTATGGGTAAAGAGTTTGCCCTACCATTCAGTTTCATATAAATCTTATGCAACTTATTTTTCCAAATGAGAAATAAGAAATTTGTAATGTATCATTCATTTTCTAACATTTTTTTTGGAATGAGCATGTGCACCTTTGGCGGAATTGGGCTATAAGTAACATTAAACTTGTCTTCTTTGTTTGATTATTTAGTTATTATTACCATTGAATCGTTACTATATAAATAGTTAATGACAACTTTTGAAAATTCAAATACTTAGATAACTTTTTATATTATTTTCAATAATGGAATCAATGATAATTTATCAAACATAATATCTAATTAAAAAAATCAAACTTTCAAAATTTCAAATATTATATCAAAATTTTCAGAATTTAAATTTTCAAATACTTATTTTCTTAAGATATATTAATTTTTGAATAATTTAATTAATAATTTATGGTATTTGATTAATCCTTATGTAAACCGATCAATCTTTTAATTTCAATCCATCATTGAGATACTGTCGAATGCTTTTTACAGCATTGATATTACCTAATTTGTTACTGTTGGTTTCCAATTTATTAGAAAAAACTTTTTGACATAACAAATCATTTAAAATCAATATTTTGTATCAAACCTATAACCACTTTATCATGGTGTTTGTATATTTAGTAAGTTGAAAATCTTATAAACGGAAGACATACGTTCCAATAGTTGTCATCACATCATAAAATTTTATTGAGAGTTAATAATAGAAAATTTGAAAATACATTATTAAAAATAAAGAATTGAAAGTAAAATACAATCAAACAAATAAATGTATAAACATGTGCTTTAAAATTATAAATAGATAATTTTTTTTCAATGATGATTTTTACTATCTTAATAAATAATTGTGTTTTAATTATAATTTATATATGGTTTCAGGACCAAAAAAACAACTCAACATAGATTGTAAATAAAAAATGTGTTGAATATTACAAACCAACAACCCATCAAACCGGTCAAAGTTCCGAAACAAGTTAAGATTTAATGATTTTTGCGGTTTGATGCAATAGCCACAAATATACATAAAAACCGAAATAAGTTAATCACCGTTGATAAACTATTCGCTCCCGCTGCTTTGCGCGGGTAAACGACTAGTATATATATATATATATATATATATATATATATATATATATATATATATATATATATATATATATATATATATATATATATATATATATATATATATATATATATATATATTCCAATTTGGTTCCGGAAAAAAATCATCATATAAAAATACAAATACCAAATAATAACTATAACTACGTTTTCTTTCATTTTGTTTGTGACGTCAAACATGACATATATATTCCAATTTGGTTCCGGAAAAAAATCATCATATAAAAATACAAATACCAAATAATAACTATAACTATTTTTTCTTTCATTTTGTTTGTGACGTCAAACATGACAACAAATATAATTTTTCTTAACAATACTTTTGTTATGCATTACTTTTATAATTGTTTTCACTGAAGTTGCATCATAAATATTATTTGCAAAATACTTTTCATATTTTGTGTAATTTAGATTTGTATGGAACACAAAATACTATCGGAAAATAATATATTAAAATTTTCTTCGAAAGTTGGTCTAAACCACAACTTTTTTGGATTGGTGGTCATTTTGACCATTTTTGTACGTTGATTTGGTCCCTCCCAAATTGAAATAACTAAATTAACCTTATTATATTTTTTTTTCTTTTTTTTTTTCTATAAGTATTTATATATATTAAATAAAAATAAACACATATCCATCCTACCTCTACCTCTCTTTCTTTCTCTCTCTCTCTCTCTCTCTCTCTCTCTCTCTCTCTCTCCATCCAATTTTTCCATAAAGCCTCTTCTTATCAACCTTCAAATCTACTTCAACTTAGCATTTGCTCAAACACTTCACCTGTAACTGCAACCATAACTTGCTCCCCAAAGTCATGTAACACCCCGACTACCAGGTACAATTTTCAAGCATTATATCACATATTTATGGACCTACTCGATGAGTTGGTTGCCCCCAACTTGTCGTGTAAAGGCGAGTTAACCCGAGTTGATTATTGGATCTACTCAACGAGTCGGAGGACCCGGAATCCACGAGTAGGAGCTGGGAGATGAAACCCTAATTTTTAGGGTTTGCATTCTATTTAAAGGACCTTAAGTCCCTTCCTCCAGTCCTTTACCACCCCGTTGACGGCTGAGAGAAACCCTAATCGATATTACCTTGTTCTTGAGTGATTGTGAGGTTTAAAGAGTGATTTTGGTGCTTTGTGTGAAGAAGGTGCGAAGTATAAGAAGCTTGGAGCAGAAAGGAGCTTGTGGATCTGACTCTACTTCATCTTGGCATCATTTTGAAGGTAACAAGTCGATACCTTGGTTTATCCTTAGCAAAAATCTCTTCATTTTTGGGTTTAGGGCTATCTTTAGCACATTTGGGAGTCATTTTGAGTATTGGGGCAAGATCTAAAGTTGTAACTTCAGATCTGGACTCCCCTTGGTCCCTATAGCTATAAAGTTATGAGATTTGGCAAGCTAAGGCCCTTCCTTTCGGGTTAAACCTTCCCTTTCACTTGGTTTCGACATTTAGGACCATGCATGCACGTAAAGTTCGCAACTTTACGTGGAAACCATGCCCTAGGAGGTTGATCTACATTTTGGGACTTTAGGGTGGCTTAAAAACGTCTATATGACAAAAAAACCGAAGGGACTCGACGAATGCATAAGTCAACTCGATGAGTCGAAAGAGGGTTTCCTATTTTTGGTTTCTACATGGACTCGACGAGTCAGTAAGACGACTTGACGAGTTAGTTAGGGTTTCCCCGATGTCTGGACACGCATGGACTCGACGAGTTGGTTGGAAAGTCGGCGAGTCAATTAGGGTTTTCAAGATTTCTTTAGTTCTGGAAGGACTCGACGAGTCAGTAAGCTGCACTCGACGAGTTGGGTCAACATGGACTATTGACCTTGACCGTTGACTTTGACTTTGACCAAGGGCTGACCAGTTTGACTTTTGGGGGTATTGTAGTAAATTGGAAATTTGTTGAGGTGGTCTTATGGTAAATATAGGTGGTGGAATTCGTGGATGTGATTCGAGAGGTTGAGCTTATCACTTCAGTCGACATTTGTGAGGTGAGTTGTCTTCACTATAGTAAGGAGTCTAAGGCACCAAGGCCAGTCCATTGGATTTGATATCCTAGTAGTTGTTGATATGTCAGGTATAAGTTAGTATTGCATGCTAATTGTTATGATATTATGAGAGTAGTTATGCATGCTAGTTGTTGTAATATTTGGTAAATCTGTAGGATTACCTGTGATATGGCATGATTATCTATATGCATAGGTAATATTATATGTCGACATGTTATGTGGGCAGGGTTAAGGTTGCACTTCTCTGTGCGGTGACCAACAAACCCTAGAGTATGCCAGATATGAGCTGAGGGCCAGGGAGAGCAAGCCAGACTCATACTGAGGACTCCTAAGCATTTCAGATGCAAGCTGAGGGACAGGAGATCATACCAGACTCGCACTGAGGGCTAGTCATTTCGTTACAGTCCAAGGACTAAGGGATCAAGCCAGATATGAGTTGTGGGCCTGTAGGGCAAACCAAACGCATATTTTGGGCTCAGGGGTAATCCAGTCTGTAGAGTTATGGACCCATTACATGCTGTTATTATGTGTGTTATTTGTTATGTATCGGTATTTTGGGGGAACTCACTAAGCTTCGGGCTTACAGTTTCAGTTTTGGTTTCAGGTACATCAGATGATCGCAAGAAGGCGAAGACGTGATCGTACAACTAATCACATTTTATGATTTTGTTTTGTAGTATACTTTGATGCTATACTATTTTGAAAACAACTTTTGTAATAATTACCGGTTTTGAAATGTTCTATAAAGTTTAAATTTGGTTCAATTTTTATGGATGTTACAAGTCATCTTATAAATAAATAATCTCTTTCCTCCAATTGGCGAGTACGCACCTAAAGTGTATTAACCTATAATACTAGAGCTTATCAGTCTCTAGGGAAATCTTGTAATGTAGGCTAGACCTATTACTAATCCCAACGAATACCGATATTCTATCAAATAAGGATCAGCCATGCAAGACAGATGGGAGGCAGGATCCCTTCGACATATTGCTTTCCTAAAATCCAACAACCAAGCCAACGTGACCATTATAGACACCTCTCCCGTAAACAAATCAATCAGTATTATGACTCAAATTACTGATAAATCTTATTTACACATTCATAATAACGAATATGAATATAAATATAAGTTGCACTTAAAAGCATGGTAAGCGTAACTTAACTTACAGAGATTTCTAGCGAAAAACCGGGCTTTGTACTGACAAAACTTTGATACCGAAAGCTTATACTTTTCCCCATTTCTGATGTCGTAGGGCCTCACTAAAGTGGTTGGGAACTAAGGAGTAAAGGGGCTAGGGTGCTGGAAGTGACTCCAGAGGTTTCGAGGTTGAATGGTGAGAAGAAATGGCTAAAAAACACTCATATATATAGAATTGTAAAAAGTGTGCCGCTCCTGGTGACATGGCAATTTCTCCGCCTGACATGTGTAGCCTACGATGTGGTCCACCTCGCTTGCTTATACATATTTTCAAAAATCCATAATCTCTTCATACGAGCTCTTTTTTTGACGATCTTTATATCCACGCGTAGCTATCGACGAGATCCACAACTTTCGTTTAGACTCCATCAGCTAATTCTAACTCTATTTTTAAAGTTATATTTTTAACAGACTTAGACTATTAAAGTCCATATAAAAATCATAACGTTCGCATATGACATCCGTTCTCGGCTGTCTTTATATTGACAGAATCCTAATCATGAGATCTTCAACTCTCATTTAGATTGTTTTGGCTAACAATCAACTGATTTGGCTTTCGATTTCTGTGTCCACACTGCTGCAACGAAATGTCGAAAAATCATAACTTCCTCATACGAAGTTAGATTTTGACGTTCTCTATATGCACGCTCTGGGTTTTACAACTACTACGACTTTTGTTTAGATTGCTTAGGTTAATAAGAAATTTATCTAAAATTTACTTTTTACGATGCGCAGAGTCGTGTCAGTTTAATCGTGAAATTTCTTAGAAGCATAACTTCTTTATACGAAGTCAGATTTAAGCGTTCTATATATCTATGGAATTCATACTGACATTTTCTACATGTTTACAAATATTATTTTGGCTCAAAGTAACATATTTTTACTTCGTATTTTATAATAATTGTTTAATATTACAATCAACGGAAATAGTAAAAATAGGGTGTTATAACTTTCCCCAACTTACAAGGATTTCGTCCTCGAAATCTAACTAATTAATTTTGGATAGTTGTTTGTGTAACACCCATAAAATTCAAGCCAATTTAAAAACTTTTTAAAACATTTAAAACCATTAAGTTTTACAATTTGTTTTCAGTATAGTTTAAGCATCAGAGTATCCCCAGAGTCAAATCATGAAAATATAAGGAGGTGCACGATCACGCCTCCGCCTTCCCTCGGTCATCAGAAGTACCTGAAACAATAACCGATAAATGTAAGCTCGAATGCTTAGTGAGTTACCCCAAAAATACCAACACCATACAGATATAACCATATCATATAACATATAAGCAAACAACATGTATATAGAGTCTACAATAACATTGAATTGCCCCTACCGAGCCTGCAGTCTCATTGGCCCACTCTCAGAACCTTCAACATGTCTGGTCTGCCCACCCGGGCCTTCAGCCTGTCTGGACCGTTCTTCGAGTCTTCGGCCAGAATGATATGCCCCTAGAGCCTGTAGTCTATCCGGTCCGCCCTGGGTTTGTTGGCCTTCAACACAAAGTAGGACCGCCTCAACCTAACCAAACACAATATGTCGACATATAAACAATCGTGATCAAGTAGGCACATAATACAGGCAACAACAATCATACAAGTCACTACTGCCTACTAATCCTCAAACCACATACAGTCCCGCTACCAGCTAACCCCCCATGGAATGCATAACCATAAGTAACCAGAGACGAGATAGCCACCCGAACAGATAGTCCTACTCTAGAGCCACAACCAAACAAGGAACAGGAAAGAGAGCCTAGACCAAGAGTTCTCAGGCTATCCTACGTAACCACCGACAGACCCTAAGGGCATTCCATGGATGATAACCAGCAAGCACAAATAACATACAGATCTAACCGATCTCTAACATAACAACCATCCTATAACCAGGATACTGATCCAACCAATCACTAGCATGACAGCCATCCTATAACCTGGATACATATCATAAAGCATAACTTGCAATAAACATGGATGCAAATCCGAAAAAGGCCGATATTGGTGCCTTAGACCCTGTTGATATAATGTGACATCCCCAATTTCACGGCCAGAAAAGACCGATTTGTTTATGCTTTGTTTTCAAAATCAGAGTGATCGTTTAAAGAAAACGGTTGCGGAATTTGTTCCCAAAATAAAATATGATAACCATTTTATCAAAACATTTCTCGAAAAGAATGTATTTTTATTAAATAATAAAACCTCGGGATGTCATGTTCGTTACAGACCAAAAGCATAAACAACATAATATAGACCTTACAATAGTTATTCAACTACTGATCTATAATCCAAAATCTCTCGTCAAGTCCGCCGACTTATACTCTTGTGTCATTACCTGTAATGAAAAGAAAACTGAGTGGGTCAGGCTTGGGAGCCTGGTGAGCATATAGGGTTTTCAACCCACAATAATACATTTATTATATTCAATTATCAAACAATCAACTCAAATACCCATCCCCATCATCTTCTTAAGGTTTCCCCCTAAGAACCAACTATCCTTCATTCACTTATTCCTAAGGAATCGGCACGAAATCCATTGCTGCCAAAGTTTATCTATCAAGTACTAAATCCATAGTTATAAGACGCTAACTCCATAGTCGTCGGGGTTTACTCAAGCGGCGCTAACTCCATAGTCACCAAGGTTCACTTAACAAGCGCTAACTCCATAGTCGCCAATGTTTACTTAACAAGCGCTAACTCCATAGTCGCCAAGGTTTATCAAATAGACACGAAGTCACATCGTCGCCAAGGTTTATGCAATAGGCGCTAACTCCATAGTCACCAAGGTTTATCAAATAGGCACGAAGTCACATCGTCGCCAAGGTTTATGCAATAGGCGCTAACTCCATAGTCACCAAGGTTTATACAAAAGGCGCTAACTCCATAGTCACCAAGGTTTACCTAATAATAGGCGCTAACTCCATAGTCACCAAGGTTTATCTAACAGCAGGCGCTAACTCCATAGTCACCAAGGTTTATCTAACAGCAGGCGCTAACTCCATAGTCACCAACTAACCCATCTACCCATGTTCTACCCAACAATATTAGTAGATAAAAATACTTACACAGTTTAAATCATTTAACACCTGTATAAAACTCCAATTTCCATGTCCATCTCAAATAGACAAATAACATATAAACACATAACACGTATTTTTCATAACAAATACTTCATATTGATGTGTTAGAAGAAAGCAACTACACACCCACACATATAAACAACAATATACTTAATACACTCAAACCATACTTGTATTATTATCGTGTTTATGAAAGGTAGTATACACTCACTTGATCAGAAGATGATCGGACAACACTACGACTTGCAGAAGTAGTATTCCTCAGCAGATCTGGAAGATCTCCTCGAAAATCGAACTTCTCGCGGGCAGAGCTTCGACTCGGGAACCGCACTTTTCGGGATCTTCGGGATCTCGGGACTTGCCTCGAGGCTAGGGTATGATGCCGGGGCGTCGGGGTATTTCTGGCACGCAAAACGATGCAAAACGGGAGAGAGAAGAGAAGAAATTGGCAATTGGGTCGGCTGCCCTCGCATCCTATTTATAGGAGGCTGGAGCCTCGGAGTACGCGGGGCGTACTGGTCCGAAAAACGTCACTGCATGCGTCATCCGAAGCCACTTGCTGCGAATGTCGACACTTCGGAGTACGCGGGGCGTACTCGAGTACGCGGCGCGTACCTCGGATCAGACCGGTGACTCCTTCGGATAATGCTTCCGAATTTCCTTTTAAATTTAAATACAAATTGATTAATAAACTTCGGAAATTCATATCTTCTTCATACGAACTCCGTTTTCGACGTTCTTTATATCCACGCGAAGGTGAGACTACGCTCTATAACTTTCGTTTAGACTCCGTCGGCTAATTTTGACTTTTATTTTTATTATTTATTTTTAATAGGCCGCGACAGAAAACTTCGTTATAAATTCATAACTTCTTCGTTTGACGTCCGTTCTCGCCTAACTTTTTATCGCTTCGATACCAACAACGAGATCTTCGATTCTCGTTTAGATTGCTAAGGCTAAATATCGCTCTAACGTAAATTCACTTTTTACGTCGCGCTGTGTCGTGCCGGTTCTGTCGCGAAACTTTGACAGGTCATAACTTCTTCGTTATAACTCGGATTTTGGCGTTCTTTATATGTACGGAAACCTTGTAACATATACTACAACTTAGTTAGGATTATTCATCCTAAATAATCTTCTATCAAAAAGTCATTTTTGACTCTTATTGTCTCTAAATTGACTAGCCCTGATCTACGGGCGTTACAATTATCTCCCCCTTAGGATGATTACGTCCCGGAATCATCAACGAAATAGGATTCGCATACTGACTCCATAAGTTATCTTTCCATTCTAAGTAATAACCTTGATGCTCAATCCTGCATCTGCTCTTCGTACTATCTTGGACTTTCAATCATAACCTTCGAGTTACAAAATAAGTCCTTATTGCGAACTCTTTCTTCTTCTTAGGATAAATATATTCCTTTATCCAATGTAACAAACCGATGGGTCGTGCTCTATCGACCTCTCATCGCACGATGCGACGCTTAGACTCGGTCTTTAATAAAGTTAAATTCCAGAATGGAATATACCTTCCTTCATATTCTATTGTGATATAATCACATTTCAGCATGTAGCATTTCTACCTACAAACTTCTTTTAACAACGAGAGCGACACTATCAATCGCATTAACTTCAACCTTCTGACTTAAGTCAGATGTTACATCTAACTCGGTCCTCTAGACCACGTACATACTCCTCGCCGTCGAACTCAAATTAAACATGACCACTAGGGTCGGAACAAGAACCATCTTACTAGTCATCACCGAAACAATGGTAATGACATACCAGAATAAAATGGAATCAATCACTAGTTTCTTGGTAACCTTGTGACTCTCCCTGATCCAAGTGCGAGTCTTGTGCTTCCGGTAGTATATGCATCTACTACCTTTCACACCTACTCATACTCATCCCAAGTGTTGTCCCGCAGTCGACCAAGTCACCAAACAAGAAAATCACAAAACAATTTAACATGTACGAATGTGTCCAAATAATCCTAAGCAATTTCCCTAGACTCTACTAGGACTTCTTCATTGCTCAATCTTCAATCATCAACTCTACTTCAACTCGATTGGTGATGAAAATATCAGACGATGAGACAACTTCAAGAATTTCATCAATCGTTCCATCATCCTGCCAATCGAAGGTGTACTTCAGACGTACCATACTCCTCTAAACGTACTGTTATTTCATAAGACATACTCTAAAGGCAAGATACCACTCTTACGATATCTTTTGATAGGTGTCATCCACTATCATAAGCCTTATTCATTTCCTCCATTTACTCAATTCTCTACAAGTCTTCACCATGACTTCTTGTACATCCAACCAGACATTTGGTGTACAAAGCGAGAATTTTAAGATAAGAAAGCTTTAATTACGATAAACGTATAAATTTCCTTATCACTCCGAAACGTTTACATGCTAGTTCTAATATCGTAGCCATACGCTTAGAATCCTAAACACATAAGGTTTCTAGATCCGGTCGGCAACAGACCATAGATCCGAACAAATAATAGCATCAATATAGCTATCACACAAAACATTAAGCACGTAAAAGCTTTTAGGCAATTTTCCTAAAATAAAATAGTGCCTGTGTCAATTTAGGTGTACTACCTAAAATATATTGGACACACTCAACTCGTAATCATTGCTTAGCATTCTAAGTTTAAGTCTAGAAATTTCCTACAAATTCCTAGTTCGCTTAAACTAATGCTCTGATACCAACTGTGACATCCCCAATTTCACGGCCAGAAAAGACCGATTTGTTTATGCTTTGATTTCAAAATCAGAGTGATCGTTTAAAGAAAATGGTTGCGGAATTTGTTCCCAAAATAAAATATGATAACCATTTTATTAAAACATTTCTCGAAAAGAATGTATTTTTATTAAATAATAAAACCTCGGGATGTCATGTTCGTTACAGACCAAAAGCATAAACAACATAATATAGACCTTACAATAGTTATTCAACTACTGATCTATAATCCAAAATCTCTCGTCAAGTCCGCCGACTTATACTCTTGTGTCATTACCTGTAATGAAAAGAAAACTGAGTGGGTCAGGCTTGGGAGCCTGGTGAGCATATAGGGTTTTCAACCCACAATAATACATTTATTATATTCAATTATCAAACAATCAACTCAAATACCCATCCCCATCATCTTCTTAAGGTTTCCCCCTAAGAACCAACTATCCTTCATTCACTTATTCCTAAGGAATCGGCACGAAATCCATTGCTGCCAAAGTTTATCTATCAAGTACTAAATCCATAGTTATAAGACGCTAACTCCATAGTCGTCGGGGTTTACTCAAGCGGCGCTAACTCCATAGTCACCAAGGTTCACTTAACAAGCGCTAACTCCATAGTCGCCAAGGTTTACTTAACAAGCGCTAACTCCATAGTCGCCAAGGTTTATCAAATAGGCACGAAGTCACATCGTCGCCAAGGTTTATGCAATAGGCGCTAACTCCATAGTCACCAAGGTTTATCAAATAGGCACGAAGTCACATCGTCGCCAAGGTTTATGCAATAGGCGCTAACTCCATAGTCACCAAGGTTTATACAAAAGGCGCTAACTCCATAGTCACCAAGGTTTACCTAATAATAGGCGCTAACTCCATAGTCACCAAGGTTTATCTAACAGCAGGCGCTAACTCCATAGTCACCAAGGTTTATCTAACAGCAGGCGCTAACTCCATAGTCACCAACTAACCCATCTACCCATGTTCTACCCAACAATATTAGTAGATAAAAATACTTACACAGTTTAAATCATTTAACACCTGTATAAAACTCCAATTTCCATGTCCATCTCAAATAGACAAATAACATATAAACACATAGCACGTATTTTTCATAACAAATACTTCATATTGATGTGTTAGAAGAAAGCAACTACACACCCACACATATAAACAACAATATACTTAATACACTCAAACCATACTTGTATTATTATCGTGTTTATGAAAGGTAGTATACACTCACTTGATCAGAAGATGATCGGACAACACTACGACTTGCAGAAGTAGTATTCCTCAGCAGATCTGGAAGATCTCCTCGAAAATCGAACTTCTCGCGGGCAGAGCTTCGACTCGGGAACCGCACTTTTCGGGATCTTCGGGATCTCGGGACTTGCCTCGAGGCTAGGGTATGATGCCGGGGCGTCGGGGTATTTCTGGCACGCAAAACGATGCAAAACGGGAGAGAGAAGAGAAGAAATTGGCAATTGGGTCGGCTGCCCTCGCATCCTATTTATAGGAGGCTGGAGCCTCGGAGTACGCGGGGCGTACTGGTCCGAAAAACGTCACTGCGTGCGTCATCCGAAGCCACTTGCTGCGAATGTCGACACTTCGGAGTACGCGGCGCGTACCTCGGATCAGACCGGTGACTCCTTCGGATAATGCTTCCGAATTTCCTTTTAAATTTAAATACAAATTGATTAATAAACTTCGGAAATTCATATCTTCTTCATACGAACTCCGTTTTCGACGTTCTTTATATCCACGCGAAGGTGAGACTACGCTCTATAACTTTCGTTTAGACTCCGTCGGCTAATTTTGACTTTTATTTTTATTATTTATTTTTAATAGGCCGCGACAGAAAACTTCGTTATAAATTCATAACTTCTTCGTTTGACGTCCGTTCTCGCCTAACTTTTTATCGCTTCGATACCAACAACGAGATCTTCGATTCTCGTTTAGATTGCTAAGGCTAAATATCGCTCTAACGTAAATTCACTTTTTACGTCGCGCTGTGTCGTGCCGGTTCTGTCGCGAAACTTTGACAGGTCATAACTTCTTCGTTATAACTCGGATTTTGGCGTTCTTTATATGTACGGAAACCTTGTAATATATACTACAACTTAGTTAGGATTATTCATCCTAAATAATCTTCTATCAAAAAGTCATTTTTGACTCTTATTGTCTCTAAATTGACTAGCCCTGATCTACGGGCGTTACATATAATGAGGAGAAGTCACCTGACATTGCTGAAGTCCCGCGGATGAAACTCCAGCTGCTGGTTGACAGATTCCCGAACTGCCAACATCAAACAATATCCAATTAATAATTGGGTTCCAAGCCCAAGGCCCAACTCACACTCTAATGGCCTAAAAGTCCAGTAATGGGCCAAAGCCCAACATATGGCCCAATTTTCCAAATTGGGCCTAGACCTCTACATGTTCTTTCCTTAAGGCCCATCCATTAATTCTAGTCCAAACTATTGGTATACCAATGGTCCAATATCTCATAATCATCAAGGCCCAAATTATGGCCCATTTATGACCTAATTTTCCAAATTGGGCCCAACCCCTCGTATGGGCCTTATCCTAAAGCTCATCCAATTATTTTAAGTACATTTACTTGTTTTTGGATAAACCATAAATAACCCAATCACCAAGGCCCAAAAAAAGGCCCAACTCAAGGCCCAAGTGAAATTAGGGTTTTCACATGAAATGACGATTAAGGTTAAGTGTTCCTACTTAACCTATTAAAGACTTAATCCATTAAGTCCAATATTGCCTTAGGTTAATTTGCCAATGATTATTAATAAGTATTTTAAGTTTGTTAATTAATTCAAGTGCGGTTGCCGATGTTCCCAAAATTAGGGTTTATGCCATTAGGGTTTCCAACCCAATACTAGCCCATTAGTCACATGGTTGGGCTTTTAGGTCAATTAGGGCTTCATTAAGCCCATTAGGGTTTATTTGGGCCCATTCTGACCAAGCATCCCAAACGAGTCGAAAACACAAATGAGGCACACTGCCACCCAACACGGTGGTTGGTGGCGGCAGCCACCACCTCATGGTGGTGGTTAAGGGTTTTCTATTATTATTCCGGCCGATAACAATACATTACAATGAAACTTCCAATTAACACACACACACACACAAAGACAAGCACACAGCCCCCACCACGCGGCGACTGGTGGTGGCAGAACGGAAAAAGGTGGTGATAACCACCATGGTTGGTAGCCATGGTGGTTATCCATGGTTTTCGGCCAAAGAGCACAACCACCCTCGAGTAACAACACCAAAACACACACCCGCATGAACTGGTCACGTAAAACACATTCATCAGCGACCCGGAGGAGGCAAGCGGTGGTAAATGGTGGCAGGAAAGCGGCAACATTAGAGTTGACAGGGCACCCACCATGGCCGACTTCCATGGTGGTTCTTCATGGCTTGCGCCCATCAGGCTAGACACACCAACCTTCATTCGACCCTGATACAACAACCTACACACACTCGTTTCCTTGTAGCGGCAGGCGGTGATGGGTGACGACTGAAGCAACTGAAAGGTAGCTTGGTGGCGGCAACAATCGCTAGCAGAGGCCTGAATGGAAACGGAGATGGGAGAACGTCGTCTGCGGCAAGGAGACGGTTGTGTCCATCACAATAACGATCACGACGCCCGTCGTCGGTCCTAGTCCTCAACCACACCGAAGCAGCACGACGGTCTTCAACATGGCGGCTCCTGGCTTCGTCGTCGACTGGCTTGGCGACAGAAGATGGCGACAGAGCGACGACTATTGGCGGCTGGGATGCAGCGGTTCACAGCAGCAACGTACATGGCGGTGACGGGGTAGCGGCGTTGGAGAATGGAGAAGGAGGGTGGTGGCGGCTGCCATCTCTATTAGGGTTAGGGTTTGCAAGGTACGATGGGGTTAGCACGGGTTATATACCCGGTTCTAATAAACTATACCCTATAATGACAACATTAGCCCCTCCTTTTCCTTTTTCTTTCACAACAGGTCCATATTTTACGATTTACACCCTGCCTACTGAAATCCTTTACAATTTAAGTCCAAATGATACCAAAGGCCCCCTGACTTCTAAATTCTTTGCAAAATTAATCCCGACATTACACTTTAACCCCCGGAACTTCCATTCTTGTCATTTGGCTTCCCAAAACCAACACCCCGCGAATTATTATTTGATTTTTGGGCTTTAATAATATAAAATAATAATAAAAATTACTTCTCGGGGTTCCAGGTTTATTATTTAATTATTCTATTTAAATGGGATGTTATAATTTGTCATCTCTTCTTCTAGTTCCCAAGTCCATTCTGATCCTTTTCGGTATTTCCACGACACTTTCAACAGACTGGTCACCTTGTTGCGTAAGGTCTATGTCTTTTTATCTAGGATTGCTACTGGTTTTTCTACGTAGTTCAGACGTTCATCTACGTGAATATCTTCCAAAGGTACAACCGTACAATTGCAGATTCATCTGTAATGCACTTCCTTAATTGGGAGACATGAAATGTGTTGTGGATCTGACTGAGCTCTTCAGGAAGATCCAAACAGTAGGCAACCTTGCCCACTCAATCAATAACTCGAAAGGGTCCAATGTACATATGGCCTAACTTTCCACTCTTCCGGAAACGAATAACACCGTTCCATTGCATAACCTTGAGTAGTATGATATCTCTAACTAGGAACTCAAGATCCGACCTTCGTTGATCTACATAACTCTTCCTGCCGCATCTGAGTAGTTTATAGTCTTTCTCTAACTTGTTGGATAAATTCAGTAGCATTTATTACAATGTTAGTACTTCCCATGACTCGCTGGCCAACTTCTCCCCATCATACGCGCGTTCAACACTTTCTCCCATAAAGCATCTCGAAGGGAGGTCTACCAATACTGGAATGGTAGTTGTTGTTATACGAGAACTTTGCTAACAGTAGGTATGTATACCAGCTTCCATTGAAGTCAAGTACATATTCCCTTAACATATCCTCAAGAGTTTGTATGGTTTTGTTCACTCTGCTCATCAGTTTGAGGGTGATAAGTTGTACTAATATGCAACCGAGTACCCAGCTCATCATGGAACTTCCTCCAAAACCAAGATATGTAACGAACATCTCTGTCAGAGATTATTGAGATTGGTACTCCGTTCTGAGAGACTACCTCCTTAACGTACACTTCTGCAAGTTTCTCCTCCGAGGAGCTTTCTCAAATAGGCATGAAGTGGGCACTCGTGTTTAATTTATCCGACATTACCCAAATAGTGTCTACACCATGAGGAGTCTTTGGTAATTTGGTGATGAGGTCCATCGTTATTTGTTCCCACTTTCACATCGGGATATCCATAGGTTGTAATTTTCCATAGGGTATCTGGTGTTCGGCCTTAACCTCCCAACAAGTCAAAAACCTCTCGACGTACCATGTTACATTTCTCTTCATACAAGGCCACAAGTAACTGTGTCTGAGGTCCCTGTACATATTTGTAGCTCCTGGATGAATTGAGAACTTAGACTTGTACGCCTCATCCATCAGTACTTGTCTAGCTCTTGGATGAATTAAGAACACAAGTCATATACCTAAATTTTCTTCCAAATCGATCCAGTTAAAAGAATCAATTAACAAATCAAATCAAATCAAATCTGTAGATCGATTAACGATTTGGAACCACAACAAAATTGATGATATGATATCACGTTGAAGATCAAACCAAATCCAAAAGAAATCTTTTGTAGATTAAGTACACACTTGGATGCGAGATTTAGAGATGAATTCTGATTCGGTAATGAGCGATTTGAGAAGAAAATCCAGCAAACAATGTGAATGAATGATAAAGCAGATGTCGAGAAAAGATTTGAAAAATTAGTGAATGATTTGGGCTTTCAATCAGATCAGGTGAACTGTAAACAAGAATTTGGGCTTTTGAATCATATGAACACTAACAAATTGTATATTTGGATCAATTTAAAATAGATCGGACTGGATCAACAAATACATATTGGATCAATAGGATCGGGCTAAAAAAATATGAATCAATGAAAGAAAATGAATCGGATCAACAAAATTGGCATGAAACGAAATAGATCCAGTTGGAAAATCTTGATAAACAAGAAATTCAAAGAAAGATATACATAATTTAGAAATTTTGGAGAGACTCACAAAAAGATTTCGAATCTTGAATCAATCACGCAAAGTATAGTCAAATCATGAACCGTTCCATCTTCCATGAGCTAATCGCTTGAATCTTCATGGTTTGGCTCATATACCACTTGTTAGGACATGAAGCTTTGATTTGACATTGCAGAATGTAGAATTGCATAAACGAAAGAAACAAATTAATGTTTAAGTACAATTGTATAGTTAAAATGTAGTAGAACGAAATTTATAGTAGCATTTACTTGCTTCCTACAATACTCTCTCTCAAACTAATCTACTCATCTATACAACATGGAAGCTCTCTCAACCTACACAAAACATTAAACTACTATATATAGGGAAGCTTAACCCATAAGTCACAAGGCTATTCCCACACAAGTCATAAAAGGGGTGAAGCCTTCAAGTCATCACCAAATGGAAAACTTTGCACCCTAACACCATCCACTTCCTCTCTTGAGTTGCGTGCTTATAGTGATGCTGACTTGGATAACAATGTTTAGGATATCAATTCTACTACTAGGTATTGTATATTTCTTGGAGATTTGTTGATTTCATGGGAAAGTAAGAAACTAGATGTTGTCTCTCGATCATCTACATAATTTGAGTTATCGAACTATGGCTGTTGTTACTTGCGAGATTGTGTGGCTATGATGGCTTCTTGTAGGCACGGATGTTCATATTTCACTGCCTATCCCTTTGCACTGTGATAATGAAAGTGCGGTAAGGATTGCCAAGAATTCATTGTTTCATGGGTGGAAAAAAATATTGAGATTGAATGTCATTTCACTCGTCACCACTTTCAGCACGGGACTATTTCTCTTCCTTATGTTCCATCCATTTTGCAGATTGCTGATATACTTACGAAAGCTTTGACTGCTTCTCGGTTTCATTTTCTGACTGACAAACTCTCAATGCTTATTGTTGTATGTGTTTTAGAAAAAAGGAAAAAAGGGAAGGGGGGGGGGGGGGGGGGGTTTAACATAATAATAAAGTTATTAGGCATTTTTCTGGTTTGGGCCATGTTTGACCTTTTAGCCCAATAACTATGCTTAACCTAATTAACTTTTCCTATTTATATTGTATTTCCCTTTTATTACAATGTACTGTTTTATTATTCAATAATGAAACTCTAATAATATTTTGTTCATTAGTTTACACACATAACATTGATGTGGGGTTATTTTCACGAAGTCTTGACACTATAACCGTTGCTTGTCTCTTGTGCCACCCTAGCACCACCACATCGCCACACCTTCAATTTCTTCTTCAATTTGCTCTCTCTCTCTCTCTCTCTCTCTCTCTATATATATATATATATATATATATATATATATATATATATATATATATATATATATATATATATATATATATATATATATATAACATTTGTTGCACCCGAGCACACATACATAGATTTTATGTTACATTTTTAATCCATGATCTCCGTGTCTTCTTTTGATTTCACGACACATATATTATATACGAGTGTGTATTTTAGTTTTCTCTCGATCGTTCCACTGGGGTTAAAACCCCTTTTCTTTTATTCTCTTTTTGCTAATCATTAAAACATAAATAACTTAAGTTTACTTTTTTTTTTCTTTCTAATTTGGCCCGTACAAAAAGAAAAAAAATGTATAAGAGGTTGGGCTTTATTTATTTTTTGAACTAAACAAAAACATGGACTAGTCACTAAATACTCTATAAGCCCAAAATACCATCATGCAATTTAAGTAATTTAAAGCCCAATATGGTTGGCAAGTATTATTTGTATTTACTTTTAAATATTAGAATATATACACATACACACTCAATATTTTTAATCAAACTACTATAAGATATATTTTTTCGATAAAAAAGGGATACCCCTTCGATCAAGAAAAAAAAAACAATACCAAAACAATCATCTTTTACTTCAAAGAAAGCAAAACATAAGCAGACTTTAGAAAAGGTGCCAAAACACACATCCTACAAAAGAGGGCACCTTCACTATGGAAGGTTCCAGACATTCCTAGCCATGGAGACATAATAAGAGGAAGGCTTCATTAACATGCTCAACAATCTCGAATAGATGTCATCAGAAAAGGCCTGGACCACCAAATCATATGATCTTCTCTTATTATCACAATCTATATCGAGAAATATGTATAATTAGTTGATAACTAATTGCATCTTTACCTTTTTTTTTATTTGCATAATTAACTATTTCACCACTTTTTTTCTGTACAAGCCCGTAATTTCCTTAGAATGTTATTAATGACGTTTGTATGTTATGTGTTGTCGCTGAGTTTTAGAGATATATCTCAATATGACAAATTGACAATATGTGAATATGTATGGTGTAAATATGCTTGTACTATCATTTTTATATTAATTAACGCTTTATAATTTGTGATGTAAGACGTATCAATGTGTAAATCTGACAATGGTAGCTGAAAACGAGCCCTTACTTCCATTTCGTAACTCGGTAATTATTATCCGTTTTCCTTGCAAATTTTACTTGAAAGAGAACGTTCTACTTGTAAAAATTAGAAGAACTTGACAAAAGGAGCTAATCAATATACAAATTATTTATCAGCATGAATACGCCTCTCAAGACAAATACTAACAAATGCTCTTATAACGACGTCGCATTAAACGTTACTGTCACTTTGCGTCTCTTTTCCCAACGATGATCCACTTGAACCCGACTTTTCAACATTTTTGTATGTATGAAGCATGAAGTTGCAGGCTCCAACGGCTTCTCCTACCGTTAGATATATCCATTCCTGCCCGATGACTTCTATCAACTTCGCTTTATTCATCTTTTTTATCACCTCTCCTCCCGGATTCGCCAAAACCAACTATATATACAAGATTATCATATGTAATATTGTTCAGATTTAAACAATAAATCCTTAAAACATGGTTAATATTTAGTACCTTTAGTCCTCTTCTTTCCATAACCTTTTTAACCTCTCCGATCATTGTAATCCCGCTCGTGTCGATATTCCCCACCGCTGCAGCCATCACGATGTTATTTTACATTTTTTATTTTTTTGTTTTTTCTAAACTAGATGATTCGGTTGTTGGTCACTTACCACTCAATGCAAGTATGACGTATTGCAAGCTATCCTCTCCTGCCGACTTCAATCTGTCTTCCTCCTCATTAACCCATCTTGAAATTCTGAGAAATAGAGAAAATTTGAATTTAAAAAATCGTTCAAGGGTACGTTTTTTTTTTAAACATTTTAACTCGATGAGCTGAATAATTATACCTTTCACGCAAGTAGCCAGCGTTAGCAAAGTAAATTGGTGCATCAATTTGAAGTATGAGGATTCCAGGGACAGTTTTCACGTTTTGGTATTGATCGATGCTTCTATAGATCGATGAATCAGGTATGTGACCTAGTGCAAATGTCTTTGGCCTTGCGACAAATAGGAGCACCCTAAGCAACGACAATGCAACCTACAAGTGTCCCGTTTAAACTAAATTAAAATACTGAAAACACATGAGACTGTATTATAGTATTTTATAAATTATGTAATTAACTAATTTTTTTACCGCAATCACTAATCCGATTTCAACGCTCCCAAATACCACCCCAAAATACGCGCTCATGCACACAACGAAGTCAAACTTGTCGAGATTCCATAGGTGAATAGCTTCTTCATAGTTAATAAGACCCAACATTGCTGAAATGATGATTGAAGACAACACAACAAGCGGTGTGTAATGAAAAAGTGGTGTCAGGAACAACAATGTGATCATCACCGCGATTGCCATCACGATGTTTGAAACCGCAGTTTTGCATCCCGCATTGAAGTTTACAGCCGAACGCGAAAATGGACCTATAATTTATATCAATTTAGTAAAAGAAATATGTAACTTAAACCAAAAGCTTGAAGATATCGAGAAAAAAAAAGGGTATAATGGTAATTTTACACACCAGTGGTAAGGTAGCAAGAAGTGCATGATCCAGCTATGTTCATCATGCCAAAAGCAATCATCTCCTTGTTTCCATCAATGTTGTAGTTCTTGAACATGGCGAAGCTTCTTCCCACAGCAATTCCTTCCTGTTTGCAATTACATTATTGCCCCTGATGAGAATATGCTATGTAATGACTTGTACTATATGCTCTAAATATGATTCTATTTGGGATTGGGGTGAAAATTAGGTAATGGAATGCAAATTACATTGTCATCCCACAAGATATATAGACCCTCTCTAATGACTTGCACCTTATGCATTAAATCATGTAACATGTTTTGGTTTGGAATGAAATGCAAAATTACATTGTTACCCCTTATCACTATAGACATATTGTAATGACTTATATCGTTCGTACATGTACTTTTTGATTTTATGGAATATTTTGCTACCCATTTTTTGATCAAACAAATAGTCCCGTGACTCTGAACATTTTTTTTTTTCTTTTTTAGAAGTAAATGCAAGTGGGAAGAAATAATTGAAAGTACAAGTGGTAAAGCATAAAGGACAAACGACTTACAGCAAGGGCAATAACACCCGTGACGATGCCGGTCTTGATTGCCGTAGATAGATATTGAGACCCAAAAGACAAGTCCATTATTGTTATAGGGTTTAGTCCTTTCTTCAATTCCCCAATCTGTATTTTACACAAAAGACGTAACTAATTATTGTATTTATAATTTTTTTTTTTTTTTTTTTTTTTTAAATTAAGGGATACAAAAGAAACTATGAAAGAATCTTATTGACCAATAGTCCTATGACTTTATGAAAATTGTCCGAAATATGTCGGATGTAAGATAACGACATATATCTGATGACATACGGTTTGGATAGTATAGTAGATCCAGAATCTTTTACCAGTGTTATCGTGTTTATCATTTTGATAACTCTCCGAGATAATAACAATTTTTTGTACTAAGGACGAAATATAGAATGGATAGTGAGATATAAAAATTTGGTTATCTGAATTAAGAAACTAACCACTTGAACTCCGTGTTTCTCGGCATGGGTGAGATAAACAAGAACGCTCCCCAAGATGACCGATGTCAATGGAGCCATTGCCGATATCCAAAATAGCTTTGGTCGTTTTGTACTCTGTTTACATCAGTTTTCAGATTAATTTTAATTTAATTCGTGTTTATATATATATATGTATAAACCAACGAAGTGAATGAATATATATTAAAAAATAAATACTTACAACAAATCTAGCAACCAAGAGATAGAACAAGAAGCAAATGCCCAAAACTGCACTCTCCCACCTCCACTGTAGTTTTGAGAATTAATTTATTAGTATTAATAACATGTAAAACGTATTAAAAGTCAATTATTTTTTTAATTAATAAAGGGAGTAAAAAATCAATAATTTATTTCAAGAACCTCGTGGGTTTGAGTGAAGACAGATCGCAACACAGACACAAGATCAGTGCCATGAGTGAAGTGTTCGAGACCCAATATCCCTTTCAGCTGCTGTAAACAAACCACCGTCGCAGCGCCACCCATGAACCCTACGATCGTCGCGTGTGACAAGAAATCAACGATAAACCCAAGCCTGCATGGATTCGATTATGGATATTAATCAGCCTTAAGTTTCATGTTTATGGCGTAGGGAGGCCTTAATTTTATTTGTTAATTAAATATGTGTTTGAAGATCTGTATATTAACCTAAAGATTCCCAATGAAGCTTGGAGAACTCCGGCGAAGAATGTTGCCATGAAAGCTAACTGAAGATACAACTTTGGGTCTTCATTGGCGTTCACCACCGCACCTAACATGGAACCTATCAGCAGCGACGCTACTGCCACCGTCCCCACTGCTAAGTCTTTCGAACTTCCCATCATAGCATAGACTAATGGAGGAATGAAGCTCGAATCTGCAAATTTCAACAAAAAAAAATACAATTTTTCTCTCTCAGTAATTTATATCGAAGTCTAAACCCACCATGATAATTGATAGAGGTGAAATAACGCCGGAAAAGTTTGAGAGCTTACACAGGCCGAGAATCGGCGGCAGGTTGGCGAGTTTAGCGTAGCTGATCCCCTGAGGGATTGCTAAACTGGCAATGGTGATACCAGCAATTATGTCGGATTTAAAGAAACTCAAATTATAACGAGATCCCCAGTCGAAAATGGGGAAGAAATACTGAACTCCGAGTACGAATTTTCGTGAAGGAGGCTGGTTTTTGAATTGGCGCAGTGGGTCGTCGGGAAAAAATGTTTCTTTCACGGTGGTCTTCAACGATTTTATGAATGGTTGCGGCGGCGGAATGGCAACTTTGTGCGGTTGCTGCTCGAAGTTCGATTTCGGGTAGTCATATTCTCCGGTACCCATTTTGTAGCCTTGTGAAGTGTGTAATAAATTTCTGGTTTTTGATTCTGTGCTCAGTGGCCGGAGGCGGAGATGGCGGTGGAGTAAGCAGAAGGAAGGAGGTGGAGCTTGTAGGAGATAGATGGAGGTGGAGTGGCTTTATATATTCATTTTTCGAGTGGGAAATGGGGCCTACCGCTGTTAACCTACTAATGATATGCCACGTGGTAAATGTCACAGTGGTGACTCTGTGGAGTATTCAATCTTGAACTGTTAACGAATTCAGAATGATAAGTTTTAAGAAGTTGAATTAAAGACCATCTTCGACTTTATATCAATTTTTTATATTAAATTTAAAATGGTACAAATAATATTTCATTTTTAATTCCATCTTATTTCATTTTTTCCACTAAAAGCGTATATTTCTTTGTATAAATAATAACGGTGACAATATATGACATGACAGAAACAAATTGGAATAAAATTAAAATTAAAATTCGTGTTCTTTAAGAAGAGGGTTTGGAGGGCACATGCCCTCAATGTTTTTTCTTTTATTTAGATTTACTGCCCCAACATTTTAAAATTCTAGATTCACCTCTTATTCGTGTCGTGTTCATATTAAGTGTAAAAAAAATATATCGAATAGTGTTCAAAATTCGATACAAAACTGACACGATTTAACATTTGTCTATCGTGTTTGTCGTATAATTTATGATTAAATATTAATTAAATAAACCAGTTATCTTCGTCAGTGTTTTTCGTTTTGTAATTGTTTCGTTTTCGTTTTAATTAAAACGAAAACACCTTATCAAACATGATTTGTCACCCTATCAAACACCTTCAACTTATTGGTTTTTTTTTCTATTTTTTTTTATAAAACTTTATAACATGTGTTATTATAAAATTACTATCAAAACAAGTATTTATATATCATTGATTAAATTAGGTGTTATTTCATTAAAATACCATTTTCTAAATAAAAAAAAAACTATATTTAAAACATAATTGTATATATTTATGAATATTTACTGCCCATTTAATATTAAACATAATAA